>NC_133619.1:313878911-314108911 GCF_048593235.1 Sminthopsis crassicaudata | reverse complement strand
ATATCTAGTTTTATCTCCATGACCTTCATTTTACAAACAAAGTGAGACACAGAGAAGTGATTTTCTTAAAATCACATAGGTTGGGGCAACTAAATGGCATAATGGATAAAGCAACAGTCCTAGAATCAGGAGTCCAAATCTGGCCTCAAATACTTACTAGTTATGTGATCCTCAACAAGTCACAACCCTAATTACCTCCAAAAAAAAAAAGAAAAAGAAAAAAAATCACACAGAACTAGGATTTGAACACAAGTCTTCTGGTACAAATTCTAGGGTTCTTTATACGCCACCATTTTGTCTCTTCTCTTCATAATCACTTAGGAGATAACTTAAATCTCACTTGTCTTCTACTTATTTCATGAATATATCTAGTATTAAAATTACCTTCACCATTCTTCATTTAATTCTTCAGAGAACAATATAGAAGCCTTCAAAACTGAAATGATGAAGAAAGGGCTTTCTCCCTTTCTGGCTTTGGGACCAGTTTTTTTTATAAATCTTCAGGTGTTCCCATATGGGTTTCTGATACTCTGGTTTTTAAATCTTTTATTCGATGATGATGATGATGTTCAGTCATTTTTAAAATTGTGTCCTACTTTCATGACCCCACATTTGAGATTATCATGGCAGAGGCACTGCAATGGTTTGCTATTTCCTTCTCCAGCTCATTTTACAGATGAGGAAACTGAGGCAAACAGGGTTAAGTGACTTGCTCAGGGTCACTCAGCTGGTAAATGTCTGAAGCCAGATTTGAACTCAGGAAGATGAATCTTCTTGACTCCAGGCCTAGTACTCTATGCACTATGGAGCCACAAACGCCCTTTGATTCTATAGTACGGAAAAATCAAACTAAATAGATTACATCTGTGGTCACAGAAGAAAAATAGTTTAGGTTTTATGCCTATTAATTTAATTTTGGAGAAAATCCCTCCAACATTCTTGTCTTCCATATGCCCATCAAAATGGGAAGTAAGTTTTCCCTCTTATTTCTTCATTGAATTGGAAATATACTGGATTTGGAATCATAGTGCCTTGAATTGAATCCCAATTCTGCTATTTACTTACATGTATTAACTTGGGCAAGCTACATAAAGTCGGTAGACCTCAATTTCCTTCTGTGTAAAATGACAGGGTTGGACTAGATGCTGATGCTCCTATTTTTAGTGTATTTGATCTCTTTGGAGAAATGTGCTGTAATAAATTGTACCAAATGGGGTATTTATCCATTTTTACTCCTTCATATCAAACTCATCTATTTTTCTTGTCTGCTTATAATAAACAGAAACACATTCAGAGAGAATGGATAAATAAATTCAGAAAATATTCTTACAAAAACCAGAAATCCTTGTTGCCACTCACTTTCTCTTATTTGTAGGTTGTATAAAGGTTTAAAAATATCAAACAAACTTGTTCAAAGGATTAGATTAGGAAGGGTCTTCAAAGTCAACTAATCCAATGTCCTTTATTTCCCAGAGACCCACAGAGATTAAGCGACTTATTCAAATCATACAGAGAGTTATTGGTAGAGCTGCAATTTGAAATCAGTTTGAATCAAATTGACGATAAAACAAGTAACTTCCATTGCAATATGGTACTTTTAGAATGTAATATCTATAAAAAACATTTTGGTTCTGAGGCATGTAAAAATCCTTCTCTTCTATCTCTGCAATGGCCTCACAGATGCACCAGCAATTTAAAGGCATCTTATTTTTAGCTTTTAAATGCAAAGTGACACAGTAGATAGAATTTTGTAAAGAGTGTCAAGAAGACCTGAATTCAAATCTAGCCTCTGATTAATATCTGTATGATCCTGGGCAAGTAACAACTTTTATGTGTTTTGTGCATCTCTCAGAGAAGAATAAATCCTTGGCTATCTCCTTGTTCTTTAATTGCATTTAAGTACAGGATTTGTTTTTGTTGTTGTGTAATTAGTTGTTGTCTAATTATAATTGTTGTTATCTGTAATAGTTGTTGTCTAATTATAATTGAGCTTATGACCATCCTGAGCTTGGAGTAAGTAAATATCATGATTAGGTAGCTCAGTTAATTTAGTCCAGAACTTTTTAAAAGTCTGGTGAAGTATTTAACCAACCATTTCCTTTTTCCCAGATATATTTGACTCTACAGATCTCATGGGTAAATGTGGACAAGACATGCTATTGGAGCAATGCAATCATTTTTTTTTATCACCAGTAATGATAAAAGATCAAACTATGTGACTCAATGCCCAAGCCAAAATATAACATTTCGGAGTTATAATGCAGCCCCCAAGTTTGATTTGCACTCCTTGGTTTCAGTCCTTAGAAACTCACTAAAAACTGAATAAGGCTCATTTTCTTTAGTGTGTGTGTGTGTGTGTGTGTGTGTGTGTGTGTGTGTGTGTGTGTGTATCCTGTCCAACACTTTCTCCATGGCTTATTTTAGAATACCAAATGTGTACAATGGAAACGTTGTACACAATAAATATTCACCTGCTCAGTGTTAAAGCATGCTATTTTATCAAGTCGGACTTCAGGCAGTAGATATTTTTCTTTCATGCATCCCGAGCTAGCCTTACAGTAGTTATTTACTATGTATTAAGTATCTTCGATGGAAACATTCACAGTTGCATAGCGGAAATTCAACTCTGGTACAAATCCATAACAAACACCTTTGTAAATATTTTCAGATTTGGCTGCAAAGGAAAGCAAACGACCTTATGGTTTGAGGATTAGGGCAATAGTCTATGTTCCAAAGACATCCATTCAGTCCCCAGATGAACAAGAGACTTCCTTTTAGGTTTTGGCAGCAAATCACTTGGCCTTTTTACATATCTTCCTTGTTCATCTGTAAAATACCTGTCCTAGACAACACAAGGTATATTAAAGGTTAATGAATTCATACTCCTTAAACTATTCTGAGGTCTTTAGATAATAACACCATATAATCAGCTAAATTTGGTTTCCAAGAGGCATTTTAGCATCCTGAGATACAGAATAATACTTCCTTAGAAATGAGACTATTTTTTCCACTTCTACAAATATGACACAAAAAAAATCAAAGACCAACTTGATAATACCAAACCATAAGAATCACATTTAGCTGTGCAAGACACTTAATCTTCCTTGTCTCAGTTTCCTCATCTGAAAAATGATCTAGAGAAGAAAATGGCAACCCATTCCAGGATCTTTGCCAAGAAAAGTCCAAATGGGGTCACAAAACTCAGATATGACTGAAAATAACTGAACAGCAACATAAAACCCATGATAAAAATAAAGAAAAACAATTATAAGTTTAAAGCTGGAGGTTCATCTGGTACAACCAATTCACTTACAGAGGAAGAATCTCAGGTCCAGATCACAAAAGAATTAAGAAATAAGAATTAGAGGTAGGATTTGAACCCAGATCTTCTGATTTCAGAGCCAGTAACACTCTACTATGCTGCCTCCACCCAAAAGCAAAAAAATTACAGAACCTGAAATATAACTATGCTTCAGTATGTGTTCTGTGGGCATAACATAGCTATGGTTCAGTAAAAATGTAAATTGAACTTGGAGTCAGAGGCTCAATTCCTGGTCCTATCAATTACTGTGCAAACTGATATGTCATCCCATTTTCTGAGGCTTCAGTTTTCTCATTTATGAAATGAATAGGATGGACCAAGTGTCATTCTACCTTTAAATCCAATATCGTTCTGTAAGATAGTTGTAGAAGCAAGGTTCAACTATGATCACTACCTTTAAAAGACAAAGGGAAGTTGGTAGATGGTTGAAGCATCTGGTAAATCAAAGAGAAATCAGATCTTACCTACAAGCAGGATTGTGCACAGGGCCACTTCAATCATCTTATGTGCCATGATCCTGTATAGGGAGAAAAATACATTTATATACATACACGCACATATAAACATATACATACACTTACACACACATTTCTTTGAATTGAGCACAAACAGTGGAGAGTATACCACATAGTCTTCAGTCTTATTAATCATTCACTACATAGCTGCATACCTGGGAATGTTGTATGAGAGAGGCTAAAGAGAGAGCCTCAGTTCAGGTGGCTGTGTCTTTTATACCCTTTGGACTTTTAGATGGACTTGTGACAACTATTAGTATATATTGCTAGCTCTTTCTTTCTTTCTTTCTTTCTTTCTTTCTTTCTTTCTTTCTTTCTTTCTTTCTTTCTTTCTTTCTTTCTCTTTCTTTCTTTCTTTCTTTCTTTCTTTCTCTTTCTTTCTTTCTTTCTCTTTCTTTCTTTCTTTCTTTCTTTCTTTCTTTCTTTCTTTCTTTCTTTCTTTCTTTCTTTCTTTCTTTCTTTCTTTCTTTCTTTCTTTCTTTCTTTCTTTCTTTCTTCTTCCTTTTTCCCTCCCTCCCTCCCTTCCTTCCTTCCTTCCCTTCTTTTCTTTTTTTTCTTTCCTTCCTTCCTGCCTCCCTCCCTCTCTTTCTCCCTCCCTCCCTCCCTTCCTTCCTTCCATCTCTCCTTTCTTTTCTTTCTTTTCTTTTTTTTCTTTCCTTTCTCCCTCCCTCCCTCTCTCCTTTCCTTCCTTCCTTCCTTCCTTCCTTCCTTCCTTCCTTCCTTCCTTCCTTCCTTCCTTTCTTCCTTCGTTCCTTCCTTCCTTCCTTCCTTCCTTCCTTCCTTCCTTCCTTCCTTCCTTCCTTCCTTCTTTCCTTCCTTCCATCCTTCCTTCCTTCCTTATTTCTTTTCTTTTTATCCCCCTCTCTCTATTTCCATTCATCCTTTCTTTCTTCCTTCCTTACTTCATTTTATCTATGTAAAAATTTGTGACCTCCAGTCTTATTACATATTTTCCCCCATACCAGCAACAGGATAAGAAGTAAAAATTGAGCACATTTTTGTTCTTAAAACAATGTTTGTTTCAAAAGCAAAGTTAAGAAAAAAGAAATGACTAAATCTTTCTTCCATATCACATGATTGGAGACATATTCATGGTATGTCAGAGTTTGAAAAGACATTAGATATTATCTGATCTAATTCCCTCTTATTACAGGAAAGAAACTTAGACCAAAAGAAGTAATTTCCCCAGAGTCACACATCTACTGGGCACAAAAGCCCAAACTAGAATACCTATCTTCTAACAGTCTGGCCTTATTTTATTTCTTTTTCAAATTAGATTTTCTTTTATACTGTCAGTCATTTTTCTAGTAACATGTATTGTCAACAAGTACCCATTTTGTGAGTAGCACTATATCGGAAACAGTAGGAAAATAACCTAGAAGCATAAAACAACTTGCTTTTTGCCATTGAACCAAAGGCATAAAGAAACCAACCCCCTAGACTAAGGATAACTGGGTCCTTAAGCTGGGAAGTGGGTCCCAAAATGGGTTCTTGGGAGCTCTGGGAAATTAGTTGAACCTTCAAATGATATTCCAATATACTTACACCTGATGCCATGTGTAAGTGCTGGATTAAAATGATAAACCTTAGCTACTCTATGGGCATCTTTCCTCTTAACTTTACAGGTACATTTGTGATTTATATCTAAGCCAGTGATTAAAGAAACATATTTTGAATGGATAGGAAACTACGTTTAATTAATTAATGTTTAATATTAAGTCAATGACTCAGAAGAGATCTGTATAATCTTTTCCTATATTTTCCTGACCCTCTTAACTAAATCACAAACCAGAAGATCTTGAAGCATAAGTTTAGAATTATGCAAGAGACTTTGTTGCTGCTCTTATGCTTTTTTCACAGTTATCCTCCAATATGTATTTGTATCTCATGAAAACAACAATATCGTCATAAAATGATTCTTCTTTCAGAAGGTAAGATCTAATGTAGCCACAAGAAGTACAGACATTGTGCCCAGGAACAATGAAATGTATCTCAAACTAAATTATGGAGAAAACTTAAAAGAAGTTTGTCATAACCTGCCTTTTTCTAATTATTTTGTTTTCACAAGAATATATATTTGTGAGTGACTTTGGTATTTGCTATAAGTTTTTATGTATTATAGAAAACAGTAGATAGAAATTAGAATGGCCAAGATGTGTTGGTAAGTAGAGTTAGGACCAATACATAATAGAATCTATCTTTCTTTTTTTAGCTTTCTCCTTTCATTTCTTTCTTTCTTCCCCCTCCCTCCTTCCCTCCTTCCCTCCCTCCCTCCCTCTTTCCTTCCTTCCTTCCTTCCTTCCTTCCTTCCTTCCTTCCTTCCTTCCTTCCTTCCTTCCTTCCTTCCTTCCTTCCTTCCTTCCTTCCTTCCTTCCTTCCTTCTTTCCTTCCTTCTTTCCTTCCTTCCTTCCTTCCTTCCTTCCTTCCTTCCTTCCTTCCTTCCTTCCTTCCTTCCTTCCTTCCTTCCTTCCTTCCTTCCTCCCTCCCTCCCTCCCTCCCTCCCTTCCTTCCTTCCTTCCTCCCTCCCTCCCTCCCTCCCTCCCTCCCTTCCTTCCTTCTTTCCTTCCTTCCTTCCTTCTTTCCTTCCTTCCTTCCTTCCTTCCTTCCTTCCTTCCTTCCTTCCTTCTTTCCTTCCTTCCTCCCTCCCTCCCTCCCTCCCTCCCTTCCTTCCTTCCTTCCTTCCTTCCTTCCTTCCTTCCTTCCTTCCTTCCTTCCTTCCTCCTTCCCTCCCTCCCTCCCTCCCTCCCTCCCTCCCTCCCTCCCTCCCTCCCTCCCTCCCTCCCTTCCTTCCTTCCTTCCTTCCTTCCTTCCTTCCTTCCTTCCTTCCTTCCTTCCTTCCTTCCTTCCTTCCTTCCTTCCTTCCTTCCTTCCTTCCTTCCTTCCTTCCTTCCTTCCTTCCTTCCTTCCTTCCTTCCTTCCCTGAAATGCATTAGTAGATTGAACACCAGCATAAAAGCCAATGACATAGCCAAAAGTAAAAGTGGATTTCTGTTTGCTATAATTTAATGACAGAGAGGCTAAAGAGCTGGCCATGGAGTCTGGAATAAGTGAAGTAATCTATGCAAATACATCACTAGGAGATAGAATGTTTTTTGGGAAAAAAGCAAATAGGCCAATTTGTCAAGCATAGAATACCTGAAGACACATAATATGGGTTCAGTTTAGAAAGATAGGCTAAAACCACATAGTGAATAGTTTTAAAAGCCAAATAAGTTTATTTTAGTATAAAGACACGAAAGAGCCACTGAAGTGTGAGTGAATAGTAGACACTTGTACTCTCATTCAACATACTTTTTTATGTAGTATTGTTATACAGAAATCGTAGGTGATACAGTTCTAGACTTCATACTTTATGAGGTGCTCTGCTGTGCCAATCCTTCCTCTTTGGGGTTATATGAATGGTATTAGACTGTGGCTCTCTCTCTATCCTGGGAGGCCCACCTTTCTGCTTTCTATTGTTCAATCTTGAAATCTCTCATCCTATCTCCCTCATTAAAGCTCTATCTTTCTGGCCTCCTAGATTTAATGATCCTTCTTGGAGGCTCTGTCCCTCTTTATGAAATTTTATGTGGTGCTAGCCTTTTGGTACACCAGAACACTGGTGGAGGTATTTTGGATGAACAGTATTTTCCATGTCAGTCAGTGTACCATATAGACAGAGAATATCTTTTTTCCTTCAATTCCAAGGGGTAACCTCTTATACCTTATAACAGCACCCATAAATGTAGAGAGAAGGGTTCATCTCAATAAGTATGAGATAGAAGACCATCCAAAGTCTATTTTAGCAGGTCTTTGTTTTAAATTCAACATCCCACATTTAGTTGCCTGAAATAACTTGTAAATATGTCTTTGTGGTTCAGTAATGTCTGATTCTGACTTCTTTACGGTTTTCTTGGCAAAGGTACTGAAGTGGTTTGCCATTTCTTTCTTCATTTTACAGATGAGGAAATTTAGGCAAACAGAGTTAAGTGACATACTTAGAGTTATGCAGCTGGTAAGTGTCTGAGACCACCTTTGAACTCAGATCTTCTGGAATCCAAGTCCAGAGCTCTAACCCCTGTACCTCCTAGCTGCCTTATTCCTTCAATCCTTTGAGATTCTCAAATAGAAGATAGTGTAGTGGCAATAAAGTTTGACTACATAGTCTGCTAAAGAACTAGTGAAAAAGTTAACTTTAAAGTGAGTACCTTCAGACAGTATTGTTATAATTTAGATACCAAGAGTTCTGACAGGCTATCATTATCAAGTTCAACCACTTAGAGCTCTAGGGTCATTCTACCATGCTTAGGGCTGAAAAAATATTATTTTTATATAGTGTTGTTGAATGATTTTTATGCAGGGGAAAATACAGTAACATCGTTCTGAAGGGTAAATTATGATTTCTTTAAGATTTCTTACTACATTTAGTTTAGTAAACCATATTGAAAGATAAGATGCTGTATTCAAAATGGTTTGGGAAATGCAAAATGTCTCTTTTAAATATGATTAAAAATTTTATTTTTACCTTTGAAACTAATTTTAGGGTCTTTTTCTTTATTTTTTTTGTTTGGTTTTTTTCACATTCTGAATAACCACATAAATCATAAATTTGAGAATAAGCTGCCATTGTTAAGGAGTTATGTCCTCTAACCATCATTTCCCTTATCTTTTATTTTTTCTTCCATGCTCTTGCTTCATGATTATTTTTTTTTTCCCTGAACATAGAAAAAAAATGTATTTCTCTCTAATATAGGCTTACAGTTAGACTTAGCCTAGTTTGGGGGCAGTCTCAAATTTTATCCATGCTCTCAAATCATAAAAGCTCAGATCTAGAATAATAAATTACTTCAGAAGTCATTAGGAAACTGGTAGTGACTTGTCTAAGATCATGTAGCTAAAAAAAGCATCAAAGGTAGGATTTGAACTCAGGTCCTTTGACCCTGAACCCTATGCCTTTTTTACAAAATCTAATTTAAATTTTAATTTATGAAATACAACAAGCATTCCCATAACATAATAAGAAAATAAAAAGACAAACATGTGAAACTACAAACCTATTACAACAATCTTTGATTGTAGAATCACACTCTTAAAAGAACACTGAGAATTAGGTATTGGATTTTAGTAGGTTGAGTAGTTTAATATTTTTCTTGAAGATAAAACTATGTCTACAATGCATTAAAGTGAAGGGGATTGGAAGAAAACACTTTAAGTGCTAAATGCCGTATGAGATCAAAATGTAAAAACGAGGTCACATAATAGGATGATAGATTTAAATCTGGAAACATCTTCAGAGATCACCAAGTCACAGTCTCGTCCACACTTGTCCACACTTACAAAAGAAATCAGCAGAGCTGAGATTTGAAATCATATCACCTGACTCCAAAACTACCATTTTTGTCACTATACCATCTTTTCAGAAAATGTCTTTTATTTTTATTATGAACTTGACAAATAGCTTTTCTATATACAAAGAACAGCAAAATAGGTTATATATGAAACTGAATGTTGATTATGTGTAGCTTGAGTTTTTAAAAATAGTATATATTAAATTTAACATGGCAAAATCAGTGTTGCCCTTATTATGTCCTTTTTAGAGCTTCTTTTCACTGTCTTTGCATATTTAAGGCTTTCTATATTCCTTTTTTTCTTTTTGCAGACAATCACGATCAGTATCCCTCTTTATTTATTCATTTGAAAAAAATATTTATTAAATGTCAACTTTGTTGAGAAAACTGTTAGATGCCAAAAGTAATACAAAGCTTAGATAACACATGGTCTCAAAGCTGAAGGAAATTACAGTCTAATAGGAAAGTAAGATACAAAACTAGTTAATTCATCCTCAGTCTTTTGAAATAATGATTGCTAATTTATTCAAAGTTCTGAGGCTCTTCAGAGTTATTTTCCCATCACATTATCATGGTCATGATACTATTTTGCACATCCTACTAGAGAAGTAATGAACTAGCTGTATTGAAACAGTCATGAATTATAAGAACAGTCAAGAATGTCATATCTTAATTTATTTTGCTTGTTTTGCTTGTTATAAGAGAATGCTTCTACTTGACATTTTGGGGAAGTGGGTCAGTAGGCAATATTTTTGTTTTTGTTTTTTAGAAAATATTATTTGTAAATCATTTCAAAAATTTAAATGAATATAATTGATGAATGTAGTAAGAACTTTAAAAAATCTCTTGGGTAAAGAACTGTTCTCAGAATCAAAAATAATATGTTAAAGTTTTTGACATATAATAATTTTGTGATAATTAATCTCTTAATATGCAGGTTGCCAAACTATAGCTGATCTATACTTCCAGTAATTCCCTACACCTATGAAATCACAGTCCAGGTCTACTCATCAAGAAAAGTGCTAAAGCAGCATATAAATGGCAATTATTATTAAGAGGAAGGAAATCTGTTAGGGAAACAGTAGATCACAAAAAACTTAATGGGTATTCCATTAATGGGCATCCATATGAAGTCTAAAACCAAAGAAGGGCAGTCTAAGCATGGGAAACAAATGGGCACAAAGTACAGATCTATTCAAGAGATAGTGAATAGTACAATTTGTTTGGAGTTCATGGAGATAAAACTAGCAAAGCAGGATCAAATCATAGAAAGACTTGGATTTAGTTGTTTTTCAATCCTTTCAATTATATCTGACTTTTCATACTCCTTTTTGGAATTTTCTTGGCAAACAAATTTGGGATTTTCCTTTTATTTCCTCAACCAGCTCATTTGATAGGTAAAGAAATGGAAGCAAGCAGTGTTAAGTCATTTGCTCAGGGTCACACAACTAGTAAGTGTCTTACATCAGATTTAAACTCAGGAATATGTGTCTTCTTGATTCCAGGCTTGACACTCTATGCACTACAGTGCCACTCAGCTGTTCCAAGGATTTGGATAATAACCACCATAATGATAGTATTTAAAAAAGAGATTTAGTCACTGCTTAGTACAATAACTAGCACATAATAGGTACTTAATTTTTAAAAATTTATTAATGAATTGGTTGTCTCATTTGATTCTCACAAGAATCCTGCTATTCAGTGATATTATTATCCCCATTTTGTAGATGAGGAAACTAAGGCTGAGGAAAATTAAATAATATTAATTTAGAATTTGAAGGGACTTTAGAGATAATCAGTCCAATTCCTGCATTTTATAGTTAAGAAAACTACGTTTTACACAGGAAAAATGATTTGTCTAAGGTCGCATGGGCAATAGTAGGATTTTTTTTATATTGACAAAACATATGCATAGGTAATTTTTCAACACTGACCCTTGCAAAAACTTCTATTTCAACTTTTCCCCTCCTTCCCTCCATCCCCTTCCCTAGATGGCAGGTAGTCCCATACATGCTAAATATATTAAATACAATATATGTATACATATTTATACAGTTATCTTGCTGCACAAGAAAAAATTGGATTTAGAAAGAAGGTGAAAATAACCTGGGGGGAAAAAAACAAAAATGCAAACAAACAATAACAGAAAGAGTGTAAAAGCTATATTGTGGTCCACACTCATTTCCCAGTGTTCTTTCACTGGGTGTATCTGGTTCTGTTCATTACTGATCAATTGGAACTGATTTGGATCCTCTCATTGTTGAAGATATCCACTTCTATCAGAATACATCCTCATACAGTATTGTTGTTGAAGTGTATAGTGATCTCCTGGTTTTGCTCCTTTCACTCAGCATCAGTTCATGTAAGTCTCTCCAAGCCTCTCTGTATTCATCCTGCTGGTCATTTCTTACAGAACAATAAAATTCCATAACATTCATAGACATAATTTACTCAGCCCTTCTCCAATTGATGGGTATCCATTCATCTTCCAGTTTCTAGCCACAAACATTCTTGTACATACAAGTCCCTTTCCCTTCTTTCGTATTTCTTTGGGATATAAGCCCAGTAGTAGCACTGCTGGATCAAAGGGTATGCACAGTTTTGATAACTTTTTGAGTATAATTCCAAATTGCTCTCCAGAATGGTTGGGATCCATTCATAATTCCACCAACAATGCATCAGTGTCCCACATCCCACATCCTCTCCAACATTCGTCATTATCTTTTTCCTTTCATCTTAGCCAATCTGATAAGTATGCAATGATATCTCAGAGTTGTCTTAATTTGCATTTCTCTGATCAATAGTGATTTGGAACACTTTCATATGAGTAGAAATAGTCTCAATTTCATCATCTGAAAATTGTCTGTTCATATCCTTTGACCATTTATCAATTGGAAAATGGCTTGATTTCTTATAAATTAGAGGCAATTCTATATTTTGGAAAAGAGGCCTTTATCAGAACCTTTAACTGCAAAAATGTTTTTCCAGTTTATTGCTTCCCTTCTAATCTTGTCTGCATTAATTTTGTTTGTACAAAAGCTTTTTAACTTGATATAATCAAATTTTCTATTCTTGTGATCAATAATGATCTCTGGTTCTTCTTTGGTCACAAATTCCTTCCTCCCCCAGAGGTCTGAGAGGTAGACTATCCTATGCTCTTCTAATTTATTTATAATATCCTTCTGTATGTCTAGATTATGAACCCCTTTTGATCTTAACTTGATATACAGTGTTAAGTGTAGGAATAGTAGGATTATTTACAACATACTATTTACCATTGTAGTAACATAGGTAAATGCAGAGCTGGGATTTGAATTCAGGTTCTCTGATTTCAAATCTAGTGTTCTTTCTACTGTACCAAGTCAGAGAAAAATTATTCAATTGTATAATAGACAATAGAGAAACACTAAAGAATTTTTTTTAACAAAGGAAGGTCATGATCAGATCTGTGTATAAGGGAGATTATTCTGGCAGTAGTATGAAGGCAAGATGAGAATATAGAAGTAGAAAATTCTGTATGTTAGCTAATCTAATAATATATGTGAGGCAATGGCTTTTAGACGATATGGATAGTTTGGGATCTTTAGAAATTAGCCTAATATGGTGCCAGTATTGAGAGTGGAAAAATAGGATGTACCTTTACTATAAGTGCTGTCATCTTGAGATGAAAGAATATAAACTGAATTATCCTATATTATTTTTGCTCCTCTTATTGCCTGACTTCTCTTCCCTCATATCCACTAAAGGACAGTAGGAGAGAAAAGAAGGGGGATTCTAAATTTATTATTTTCATGGCAAAATTCTTCTTAGACTTTCATGAATTTACAACATTGCACTGAAATTCTGTACTGATGTATCTAAAGGTGATCTACATGCATGACTTTTATTTATTTATAATCCTAGTGTACAATAAGCATAGTGGTTTCCCCTAGTTAAGATGGTACAGCATTTATAGTAATTTACAGATGTATTCCTTATATGTTTCTAAACATCCAAAATCTAAATTCAAAAGTAAACACCAAGACATGTTATAAGGTGCCTTGTTCACATATGTTAATTATTTATTTTTATTTTTTTATATTATACATATATATATATGAGGCATATGACTTGGCATGGAAGACCTTTATATATATATATATATATATAAAATATATATATATATATATATTATATATATATATTTTATATATATATATATATATAAAGGTCTTCCATGCCAAGTCATATGCCTCACCAATCTGAATAATTAATAAATAACAATATTTGACACTCGTTGGGCCAGCCACTTTATAAAACACAGAATTAGAAAGCTTCTTTGCCCAAGAATTTATTTCTCACTATTTAACATAGTTTGTCATTCTCCTAGTCTTCTGAGCCTCACTAGGCCAAAAGAAAAGTGAGTATTTCCATAGAGTTAGTGAAAAAAATGTAACCATATTTTTCTCTTCAAGTTGCTCTATGGGATTCTGCTATAGTGACATGAGGAGACAATCTGGCACTGCTGCTATTAATCTCATCAGATAAACCTGACGGACCAGGATAAACTTGAAGTAAAGGCTGCTCTGCTCATTTATATTGCTGCTGTCTTATATGCTACATCCTCCAACTAATCTCTCAGTAATGTCATATTTTCAGGGCTAAAGAGAAAGCATGACTTTTTAAAAAAAATTTAGCTAAGCAAGCATAAGAATAATATTTGTATTGCTACTCTCCTTCCCTTGAAGGGAATGAAGCATTCTCACTCCAGTGCTGTGTCAAGGTATGGACATGACTGAGCTCTCAAGGGTTATACCAGAGGGCCATCAATTCTAGTGGGTCTTAACAGTGAAGTCTTTTAAGTGATGGACTGTGTGCTTGTCATCACAGGACTCATTTAGAAAGATTCATCATTGGAAACCTGATTAAAGTCAGGAAGTGTTTTGGCTGTAGTAGCTTATGAAACCATGAATTAAAATAAGGGATACCAGCAGTCATGAAATTTCAGAACCTTTGAAGTACCAAAGTCTTTGAACCAGAAAAACCTGGATTCACGTCCCAGCGGTGATACATACTGGTTGTGTGACTCTAATGAATTAGACAAGTTTTTTGGACTGTAAGTTGCAAAGCCGGTGCCTTTCTATATTCTTAAGAGGGAATTTCCTCACACATGAATTTCCTATATCAGTGAAATTACAGGTCCTCTCCCTATTTTTAAAAGAACTATCATCAATTCCCAAGAAGAGTTTAAAATTGCAATCTGCCTTATGGCTCCAGATTCTTGGTTCTCTGAAGAAAAATAAAATGGAATATGTGATGGAATATGTAGGATGTCAGGTCATCTTCTACCTGGTAATTCTTCCAGGGCCTTCCTAGCACCCCTAAAATATGATTGTCTAGCGTTATTTTTTACAGCTTAAGGGGCAATTTTAATGCTAATATGTTGCTGTTATAGCAGGAAGAACATGCAATAATTAATCCAAATTCAGCAAACCATACTTTTTAGACATCATTGTCTAGATGACTAAACTTGATATATGCTATTAAACTATTAGAGTATATCAAGTTCAGCACATTAGACTATTAGAATATATCAAGTTTAGTAATAATATTCCCTATCCTCCAAAAAAATGCAAGTTCCTTAATAGCAAGGACTTTTGCATTGTTCTTTATCTCATGGGTGCTAATACAGAACTTTGCACATAACAGGCATTTAACTGTAATGCCAGAGAAACTGAGACAAGACAGAGATTGGTTTTTAATCTTTTAATTGTGGAGAGTTTAGATTAGCTGATGGGGATGGGACTCATGTTCAAAAATCATTCTGGCCCTGAGCATCTAAAAAGCAGGGACCTTTTATAGGGTTTTTTAGGATATATGAAAACAAAGGCAGATAAGGGGTATGAAGACACTGGGTAGGCAGACAAGCCTTAATTCCAGGAGAGGACCATAACTTAGTCCTGGTAGGATAAGGGTCAAGATAAGAAAGTTGAGGACTGGAAGCAGCAAGGTGAGGGACAGTGCTCAAAAGGAGAAGAAAGTATCACAACAAGGATTAAGATAAGGCACCTGGAGTTTTATGACTCAATGGTATTTCAAGGTTTCTTTTCTGACTCAATTCTCCCACTCCTAATGGCAAGGAATAAGAGGTGGGGGGAGGCTATAATAATTTTATTCAGGGCATAACATAACAAATAAAAAGGTCCAAACTTGCAAATCAAAGATTTTTGCTGTTCTTTTTCACTCTGCTTTTTGGGTTTATTTTTATTTATTTATTTTGAATTTCCTTCTCGTTGAAAATACAAGCAACAATGTACTCATTACATATGTCAAGTTATGCAAAATATTTATATATTAGCCATATTGCAAAAAAGCAAGAAAAACAAAATTAAAATAAAAAGATAATGTTTCATTCTGTATTCAGAGTTCATCAGTCCTTTCTCTGGAGGTGGATAGCATATTTCATCATGAGTCCTTTGGAATTATTATTTTCACTCCACTTTTTTTTTCTAGCTATCAAAATCATCACTGCAGCATGCTTTGAGCCTACTTCAGAGGTTTCAGAGACAATAGTTTTTGAAACCAAAAGATCTTTTCCCTCAGAGGACATATGGGGTAATTTACCTCATCTCAAAAGCCCTCAGCTTGAATTGACTAGAAAACATTTACAATTTCTCTCTCTCTTTTTTTTTTTTTCAGCTAGGGCAGGAAAAGAAAAATAAGCTTATCTTTTACATCTCTGTTTGACTTATCAGTGATTCATTGCATGTCTCAAATTGTTGGACACAAAGGTCAGAGTACTTTTTCTTATGTGTTCCAGGCTTTTTTCAACCTTTGACCTTTTTATTAGACTTTTTATTAGACTAATCCAAAGATCAACTTTTATCTCCATGCTATACATTAACATTGTGTGTCAATAATGCATCAAATTGTTCTCTCTTTAGCTTAAAATATTGTAAATCATTATGGTTCAATTACATGAAAGAAAAGCTAATTTGAGGATTTTTTCAAGGAAATAGAACAGAGATAAGGGATATAGATCACCTCATTTATTTTCTTTTGATAGAAAAACCCACACAAACTAATTGGAGAAAAATTTAGTCTTGTTTTCTTGAGAAGACCTCAAGTTGCTTTGTCATTTCTATCTACCAGCTGCCCCCAACCCAGAAATGTTAAATTAGTATTTCTACGAAGCCTCTATAAATAGCTTTAAAATATGTGTCAATATATAGATGTCAGTGCATGGGCCTGAAAAAGAATGATACTGGATCCACAAAATTTGCCTGTTTTCTACTCATTTACTTTTGTCTACTCCAGCCCCCAGTCATTTTTCCTTATCTTGCAATAGCCCTTTCCCATAAAAATAAAAACAAAAACAAAAACAAAAACAAAAAAAAACCCTTTTCAGCTCCTGAATTCAGAAGGGGCTTATGGCTGAGTGCTTTCATGAATGTAATGGCTTAACTACTGGCTTCCAATACATGAAGGTATATTTTACCAACAGTGATAACCAGTGGTTATCTATCTCCCCTGGAAGTCAAGAAAACCAGATTTGTTTAAATTACAGCAAGACAAATCTCCACACTTGAATGTCCTGCTGACAGGTAAGACTTGAACATCTCAAAAAAATTAACCCCTGATTTTTCCCTCTCCTCCTAAAGCTAGCACCTTTCCTTCCAAATTTCCTCTTAATTTCAGTGACATTCTCTGCTCAGATCCTAAATTGAACAAGTGCAATCATTTTTAACTCACTTTTTCTCCTTTGCTGTCCTATATTCAGTCACTTACCACAGCTCTACTCCCCCAATTATTCCTATTTAATATTCTTAAAGTTATCATTCACTCCATTTGGGGGGTTTATTTTTATTTATTTATTTTGAATTCTCCTTCTCTCTGCATCCTTTTTTTTTTTTTTTCTTTTGCAAGGCAGCTTGGATGAATGACCTGTCCAGAGTCACATAGCTAGGAACTATTAAGTATTTGAGGCTGGATTTGAACTAAGGTTCTCTTGAGAGTTAGTGCTGTATCTACCATGCCTTCTAGCTGACCAACTTTCTGTTAATCTTGATTGCCATTGGGTTTCTACCTGAGTTCTTACAAGCTGCAGTTCTGCCTCTTTTCCTTCTAATATAGTCTATCTTTCACACTGATCATCATCATCATAACATTCCCTTGCTCAAAAACCAAGAATAACTCCATGGTAACTAGCTGGTGGGATAATAGATTAGGCAACTATTAATGGTGCAGCGGATAGAATCAAGAAAACCTGAGTTTAAATTCGACCCAGGAAGCTTACTAGCTTGACCAATTACTTCTTATATTTCAGTCTCAGTTTCCTTATCTGCAAAATAAAAATAATAATTGCAACTATCTTAATGTTGTTAGGAAGCAGTTGATGATAAATAGGAAGACCTGAATTCAAAATCCTACTTATTATCTCTATAATTCTGGATAAATCATTTAACCTCTGTTTGTCTCAGTTTCTTCAATTGTATAATGAAGATAATAACAGTACTTGCCTCCCATAATTATCATAGGTCTCTGGTGAGATAATATTTATAAAGCACTAAGCATGGTACCTGGCACACTGAAATTTCACTGTTATTATTGTTCTGAGAATTAAGTCAGGCAACAAATAAAAGATCTTGCAGACTTTAAAGAGTTAAATGAATGTTACCTATTATTATGAGGACAATTGAGAGAAGACTTAAATGTCAGAGTGGTTTGGATTCCACTTGGTGGTGTTTAGCATTTGATTCTCACAGTCTCCTGAGGTAGATGTTTTAGATAATCTAAGAGAATAATTTCTCAGGGTCCCTTAGGAAGCTAGTGTGAGATAGGATTTAAAATCTTCCTGATTTCTAATCCAGTGCTCTATGGAAGCTGAGACTTGCTGAGACTGAAAGTTTCTATAACTAAAAATTCATCACTTGTCATCAAATGAGTGATTAATGTCATTTAGTCTGGCCAGCTTTTGGTTAACAAACATATAGTCTTTCACCGAACCCATCCCTGAAGCCTTTCCAGCTTGGCAGGACTTGGTACAGCTTGTGCTTCATGAGCATATAGTGTCACAACAACAAGATTATACAGTGATGAATTCTGATGGATGTGACTCAACAAGATTATACAGTGATGAATTCTGATGGATGTGACTCCTTTCAACAATTCAGATGATTCAAATCAGTTCCAATAGACTTATCTTGGAGAGAGTCATTTGCACTCAGAGAGAGGGACTGAATATGAATCACAGTATAGTATTTACTCTTTTTTTGTCGTTATTTGCTTGCTTTTTGTTTTTTCTCATTTTTTTTCTTTTTGACCTAATTTTTTTTTCTTTTATAGTGAAATGGACTGACACGAGATAGACAGCTCTGACCAGATTATTCAATTTAAAAACATCATTTATGAGCTGGCCGGTGACTGACCCACTAGACAGGCTAGTAGAGATCAGCCCCAAACCTTTAGTGAGGCACAATTTTAAGCCCATTTGCCACATCTCGGTACAGCCTTGCGGTTACAAATTTTGGGAATCACTGACACAGTTTCTCGTTTACAATGGGGAAGTATCTGGACGAGAGTGAACACACAACGGAATTTATCGGCATGTTTTGCAATGTTGTCCTGACTTTGTTAGACACACACTTCTCAGAAAGTCTAGGGTCTCATGAACCGGGGGATGGAGCTCAGTTTGAACATAACACTTCCCTTAATTTAGTTTAAGCAGCATTTTCCTATCAGCCTGAGGCCCCTTGATCCAGGGATGAGGGGGCCAGTCTTTTGTCAATTTCAATAGCATGATACTTGTGTAAATATATATAGAAGAATTGCACATGTTTTTTTCTTTTTTTTTTTTCTTTTTTTTTTCCTGAGGCTGGGGTTAAGTGACTTGCCCAGGGTCACACAGCTAGGAAGTATTAAGTGTCTGAGACCAGATTTGAACTCGGGTCCTCCTGAATTCAGGGCTGGTGCTCTCTCCACTGCGACACCTAGCTGCCCCGAATTGCACATGTTTAACAAATACTGGATTACTTGGTGTCTAAGGAAGGGCATGAGGGGAAGAGAAGGAGAAAAAATTTGGAACACAAGGTTTTGCAGGGGTAAATGTTGAAAACTATTTTTGTATATATTTTAAAAATAAAAAGCTATTGTTTAAAATTGAATAAAGAACAAAAATGAAATTGAAATATAAAAGAAACAAACAAACAAAAAAAAACAAACCCTTACTATTTGCCAATTAAACTAGGGATATAAATTAATGAAGCAAGATCTGCCCTCAAGGAGCCTATGTATTTCTAATAAGAAAAAATGGGAAATGGTGGCAGGAGGCATGTTTTGATCTGAAAAGTGATAGGGATGTCAAATGGAGTCATAGGACAATTAATGGACCCATTCTTTCTGGGATATGCAGCATTCATTTGATTATAGTTCCTAGAACAAGATAGAACAAATTAGGGTAGATGGCTGGAATTTAGTGAGGTTAGTCTGGATACCACTACTCAGGGTGAATTCTAACCAGTCAGAAACTCAAAGTCTAGGGTAGAAGCTGGAGTGTCCAGTATGAGGCTGAGGATAGAAGGCTGCAGGAAGGTAGTGGGCATGTTTACCAAAGAAAATACCCATTCTGGTCAAGTATTTAAAGTTTCTATACACATACACACACACATATACTTACACACACACACACTATGTATATATGTATCTACCTATATTTATATTTATCTATCTATCTATCTATCTATCTATCTATCTCTATCTATTTATTTATACTAAACTTCTGCATCTTCTAGGATGTTTTTCATTTAACTTCTTCCTTATTCCTGTCTCCATTACTTTATAGTTGTTTCCATCATCTGATGCTTTGTCATCACTTGCCCAAAATCATATTCATTAATTTTTTTTTCGACATCTGATGCACTCTCACATTCTCCATAAGGCTTTTCTCCTTACCCTTATCTTATCTTACTTTGTTCGTTAACTATTTATTATGCATCTACTATGCATAAGGAATTGCCCTAAGCAAAAGGAATATAAAGATGATGAATAATGGGCCCTTGCTCTTGGAACATAAAACTCACACTTTAAACAACTATTTGCTTTTAGGAGTGAGGATATATTTAGACAAATGAGAGAAATATAAGTTAGAATGTGATGATAAAGAAAAGATCCAGACAAACAATTCTAATAAAATTTGGGGAATAGAATAGTCAGTTCATCTAAGAAAGTGGAGAATAGGAGAACTAGGGAAACAAGGAAGGGAGTAAGGAAGGAATTAAGGAAGGGAGGAAAAAAGGAAGGAAGGAGAGAAGGAAAGCAGGAAGGAAGGAAGGAGAAATTGAGGCAAAACAGAAAATAGAAAGTTTTTAATATTTTTATTTGGGAGAAAGAGATTATGCTGGGGGCCCCAGAGCTGATGTCTCAAAACATTCAGCAGCAAATGTGAGTTCTCAATGATATATATGGCTCTAAGCTTGGGTAGACAAAGTGGGGGTGGAGTCCAAACTCTGGTGATCGGGAATCTCCAGGCAGGATCCATCAATCCAGTTCTGACAGGTTGGGAGATAGAACCATAAATTCTTACAAACTGGGAGGACTTGTCCAACACAATCAGTCAGGAATTCTGAATCTTAGTGATATAGACACTACCAATTAGGTATTTGAAATAGGATATTTGGAGTCTTATCTTTTGGAATGGCAGATCTCCATAGCCCTAATTATCTCAGTCCTAATGAACAGGAAAGGGGGGGTTGCAACCAGGGAGATTGAGGCAGAATAATTCAGGGAAACTGAGACAGGACAATTTAGGGAAACTGGGTTATAACATTTCTTTAGGGAAACTGGGTTAAACATTTCACACTCTCTCCTGAATATTCAAATCATTGAATTATCTTCCTCTAGATACCTGGAAGATCTTAGTACCATAATTTATAAATAAAATATAATAAATAATAAATAAAATATAATAAAAATAAAAGTATCATCTTATGTGAAGCAAATAAGCCAAAATAAAATTAGAAAAATGCAAGGATTTATATCAAGGATAAGTCTTTCCCTGATAACTCCAGAGTTAACAGCAGTACAAAGGCTCCCCATTCTCTGCAGTTCTGGAGCACTATCTCAGCCAGAGAATCCAGTTTGAGATGGACAGTTCATTGTGAGGTAAATCTGTGGTCATCTGTGCACTTGACTCAGCCTCTGATTATAGAGGGAGTAAGCAGGGCTCAAGACTGTCATGCTGCCCATCCTAAGAGGGGCTGTCAGAAGCTTCAAGGGGTAAGGGCAAGTCCTGGACTTTCTCCACTTGTCCCCACTCAGAACACACAGGATTGCTACTAGACTACAGAAAGGATTCGGATTTCTGACAGAGCTATCAAAGTATGTACAGTCAGACTATCAAGGCAGGCAAACCAGACTGCTACAAAAATGTGAAAAGACCTGTATGAATTGGCCAACAACTTAAGAAGTTTGCTTCACAGAACAGTCAAATGGCTGTCAGCTATAATCCCAATAAATAAAACAGCAGTTAGGTTTCATAGACAACTATGCTAATTGTCCTCTCATTATTTGCAAACCTTTGAAAAAAACCTGAATATCCACAGACACAAATACCCAGTAACAGACAGATGACCAGGCTAAATACTCATTTGCC
Organism: Sminthopsis crassicaudata; assembly: GCF_048593235.1. Lineage (NCBI taxonomy): Eukaryota > Metazoa > Chordata > Mammalia > Dasyuromorphia > Dasyuridae > Sminthopsis > Sminthopsis crassicaudata. Next base: position 314,087,119 of record NC_133619.1, on the reverse strand, counting down.
TAAGTATTCAGGATATAATGATTACATATAATTAGAGTGGAAACAGCAAGGTAAGACATAATTGAATTGCATTAACACTTCTTATTGACTATTGTAATCAGTCACAAGAGGAAAAAATGCAGGGACATGACTATAACATAACACAATCAGTCAAAACTGATCCTTTAGCACATACAGGGTAAAATAATAGCCTTAATTCAGTTTTATTCCAGTTAATTGTCCCACTAATTGTCAAAGGGTAGAGTTTTTAAACTCCCAAATAGTATTAACTACAAGCCCAAGAAATTTTACCTTCAATAACAAATCCCATTAACCAAAGCTTCAGATAAATCCCAAACAGGTATTAACCATTAACTTATATGTAAGAAATGTGGCCCAGTAAGTTCTCAACTTATCTTTCATATCTAAGTAGATCATTTCATAAGTTGAACATTATACATGCAAATCATTTTGCTTTAAAATATCCAATACATAGAAAAGTTTCAAGTTGCATATTGTCCATAACAGAAACATTTTCAAAAGGAAAAAAAAAAAAACATACATAGGAAAGTTCCAAATTGCATATTATCCATAACAGAAACATTTTCAAAAGGAAAAAGAAAACTATTATTTTCAGAGGCCCTTTAAATGATGGGCATAACTTCAGGATGGCTCAATACAATAAATTAAAACTTATATAGACTATCCTATACAGAATATCCTGATTCCACATAAAACAATCTGAAAGATTCTTAAAAATATTAAACTTTTAGAAATAAATCTACCAAATTATAGATCACATTTATGACCATATTTCTAAGCAAAGAGACCATTGTGTATCTAAAGAAACAAATATTCAGTCAATTAACTTAAAAGTAGGCCTGTCTTTTTAAATCACAGTTTGCTCTTTGGCAGCAACTTGATAAAAATAAAAACAAAAACAAAACACTTAGTGAGAGGGGAAAATGATTCCCCACTCTACTTCCAAAGAGGCAGGGGGCAGGGAAGGTGAGTTAAACTTCACCCCTGGACAAAAAGATTCCCTCCTGTTTCCCATTCAGTTTTCTCCACACAGAAATCTTTCCATTAAAAACTTTCCTCTTTCTGTTCCTATTGTTATTATCTTTTTCCTTAGCTAAGTGAAAAATTTTCCTTCTAAATACTCACTCCTCCCAAATACCTTCTCAATACTTTCTCCCCTTCTCTCTGTTGCTTCCTGAAATCATTCAAACCTTTAATTGCTCCTTCTCAAATCACCTTTGTTCTCCTTTCCTTTCCCTTCAAAACTTCAAAAAAAGATTCACAATACAGTGAGTAGCTAAATAACTCCATAAAACCCTGTCCAGAAAAGCATAACTTATAATGTTTGCAAATTACCCAATATGTTTCAGAAGGTAACATAAACTGAACAAAATCAAATACGATTTTTTTAAAAATTTTTTGTTTTTTGTCTTTTTCTTCTGCTTGAGTGTTCTTACAGCGATTAGCATCTCTCTTATCTCTATAGCTTTTATTGTCCAGCCCAGGCCAAACAGATTGGACAGAAAACTTCCCCTGCAGAGGTTTCAAACCAGATTATCCATTTTGGCCAATAGGGGTATTAGCAGTGAGTTCTTGCAGTGGCTGGAACTGGTCTCTCCATGGAATTCTGGAAGAAAGCAGATTCAGGCTTCCCTCAAAGAATCCAAGATCAGTCAGCTCAAGGCTGCTCTCCATCTCTAATGTTCTCAGATCTCATCTCGCTGGGGGCCTCTAACTGTAATGCTGGAGGAACTGAGGCAAGATAGAGATTAGAGAGTTTTTAATATTTTATTTGAGAGGGAGAGATTGTGCTGGGGGCAGGTTGTCCCCAGGGCTGATGTCTCAGAGCATCCAGCATGGAATGTGAGTTCTCAATGACATATATATGGCTCTAAGCTTGGGTAGACAAAGTGGGGGTGGAGTCCAAACTCTGGTGATCGGGAATCTCCAGGCAGGAACCATCAATCCAGTTCTGACAGGTTGGGAGATAGAACCATAAATTCTTACAAATTGGGAGAACTTAGGAGGTGTCCAGATTAGAGCCAGGAAGTCTGGGACTTAGAGATATAGATAGTGACAATCAGGTATCTGAGATATGATATCTGAAATCTTATCTTCTGGAATATCAGATCTCCACAGCACTAATTATCTCAGTTCTAATGAACAGAAAAGGGGGGATTGCAACCAGGGGGATTGAGGCAGAACAATTCAAGGAACTGAAGCAGAACAATTGGGTAAACTGAGGCAGGACAAGTCAGGGAAACTGAGGCACAACAGAAAAAAGAGAGGAAGGGTGTGAGGGAAGGAGGGAAAAATGAAGCAAAGAAGGAAAAGAAAAAACAAAGAATGAAGGAAAGAAATAAAGGAAGCAAAAAGAGAAGGAAAGGAAAGGCTAATGTATAAGTTGGAATTTGAAAGACAAAAGAGATTTCAATAAGTGGAGATGAAGGGAGATTTTGTTCAAGGCATGGGTGATAGCCTGCATAGATCACAAAAGTGTTTAGTCCATGATGACTTAAGGGAATAGGCAATAGAGTGATTAAAATGCAGTGTATAAAAGGGAATAGTTTTTAATATGACTAGAAAGGTAAGATGGTGTCAATATAGTGCTGTGGGATTAGAGTTCAAATCGTAACCTTGACAATACCTACCTATGAGACCTCATTTGTCTGGGGCTATTTCCTTATCTGTAAGGTGAGAAATCATTTTAATTTCATGATTTTCAAAGTCAGCTAGGTTTGCCAGATGATAGAGGGCTAAGCTTAGAAACATGAAGATCTGAGTTAAAATCAGCCTCAGACACTTTCTAGCTTTGTGACACTGGACAAATAATTTTATCTCTGTCAGGCTCAATTTCCTCAACAGTAAAATGGGGACAATAATATTTATCTATCAGAAGTATGTGGATCAAATGAGATATTTGTAAACTAGTAAGTACAGAGCCTGGCACCTAGCAGGTGCTTAATAAATGCTTTCCTTCATTTTTTCACTTCCTTCTTCCCTTCCTTCCTTCCTTCTTCCCTTCCTTCCTCCCTCCCTCCCTTCCTTCCTTCCTTCCTTCCTTCCTTCCCTTCCCTTCCCTTCCCTTCCTTCCTTCCTTCCTTCCTTCCTTCCTTCCTTCCTTCCTTCCTTCCTTCCTTCCTTCCTTCCTTCCTTCCTTCCTTCCTTCCTTCCTTCCTTCCTTCCTTCCTTCCTTCCTTCCTTCCTTCCTTCCTTCCTTCCTTCCTTCCTTCCTTTCCCTTTTTCTTTCCCTTACAGTGCTATATCCATAGTTCTACATTCTAAAACAGTGTGTGTTTTCACTTATCTAGCTCAGAACTAATAAAGATTTTTGAACAGGTAAATAACATGGTCAGGATAATGGATTGGGAGATTCTGTTGACAATTTATCTTTATTGTTGATTGTGCATCCTTTGAATCTCTCATTGCTTTTATTCCCTATTTGATTTCTATGTTTATGCTTTGCTGTTCTACTTCTTTTTCATTCTCTTCATTACTTACCATAACATTGAGCATCTTGAAGAATCTCAATAAATATGGAATAAATTACAAAAACAATAAGTGAATTTGTGTGGGATACAATGAAGAACTTCCCAGAGCAGCTGAACACAGAATCATTTTGCCACTGTAATTTGTCTGATTTCCAAAAGATCTTTTAATCAGGATAAACACATTCATCCTACTCTGAAGGCAGGAATTAGAAGGTTGTGGGAGGCTTTGAGATTACAGTTTCTTACTCTATTAATTTAAGATCATTAGCCTCATTTCTGCATAATTCATTTCACAGTATTTGCCTTTGCTATTTATTATGTTTTTCTGATGTCATTTCTTATTTATGGTTGCTGTGAAATAGCATTGCCTTGGGGTGGAAAATAACAATTTTTCATGTTTATAATCATTGTTCAGAATGTTTTCAGTTAAAATGTGTTTACTGGGAAAAGAAATGAAAGTATAGCTTACCCAAGGATTATTTAAATGATAAGAGAGCTGTACTATTAGAGATTCCAACCACTGGTTATCTACTCAATGTTTCTTCCAGTAGGAATATTTTACAAGACTATCTAAGTTGACAAGTTCAGAGCACCTGTACCTTGACTGCTATCTTCAGTCCTCAAAAGACTATCCAGGAGTTCTCAAACTACAGCCTAAGGGCCAGATGCGGCCTGCTGGGTTATGGCAAATGGGCTGAGGGACAGAGACAGAGTGTGAGATTTTGTTTTTACTATGGTCCGGCCCTCCAACAGTCTGAGGGACAGTGAACTGGCCCCTATTTAAAAAGTTTCAGGACCACTGCAAGAGACAGCATCAGTTCTTCGGGAATATATAGCCCAGTCTTAAGAGAATATAACCTAGACAATCTCATTTTCTCTCTCCCTATCTTTACATTTTTCTTTTCTTTTTTCTTTTTTTTTTCTGAGGCTGGAGTTAAGTGACTTGCCCAGGGTCACACAGCTAGGAAGTGTTAAGTGTCTGAGACCAGATTTGAACTCTGGTCCTCCTGAATTCAAGCCTGGTGCTCTATCCACTGTGCCACCTAGCTGCCCCTACATTTTTCAATAGGTGAAAATGGTACAGAAAAGAAGCCACAAAGGGCAAATGTAGATAAATAGAGCATATGAATTGCATGAATGTAGAATAGAAGGAAAAAAGAGGATACTAGTAGATTTCTAGCTGGTATGGAAAGGAGATAACATCAGTGTCCAATCCTCCCATTTTACAGATGAGAAAACTGATTACCTAAAAGTTAAATTACATAATCAGGGTTGCACATGCTATATTTTGATTTTATGCTCCTTGACTGAGTTTTTCCTTTGAGTAATAGCTCCCTAACTTCTCTTCTACAAGCCAACCACAGCATATAATTCTCCCTAAAACCAGAGCCAGCAACCTCTCTACTCTGAGTACTCAGAATGGGCCTTTTTGTACAACAGACATTTATTTCTCTGGGGAAGAAATGAAATATAACTAGTTTGGCTTAGTTAATGGTATCATGTGCACTTTAAATAGTAAATTATTTTGAGTTAGCAGCTGGAAGTTGGGGGAGGGGACAGGAATAAATCCAGAATAGTAATTTCAAAGTTTTTTTCTCTCTCACTATAAAAAGTCATATCCCATATGGCTCTATGGAAGGGAAAATTAGGAAGATCGCTCCAATTACATAAAGAAAATTAAACAGAAATGTAATTGGTGGAAAAAAAACCCTCTTTTTAATTTTTATGTTTACTTCATTTTCAAACAGAACTACGATATCATTCTTCTTTTAGTTGCCATTCCAACACCTTCCTCCTTCCTTGGTCCTGATGAATATAATAGTCTGTACAACTTTCCTTCACAGCAGGGTCGCCGTTGTACTGATTTCTGCCTTATTTCTAAGCAGAAGGGGACCATAGTGTAATCCCAATGAATCACACAAATTCATTATTCAAGGAGCCTGTGTTAGGATTTTTATAACCAGAATTCAAAATCCCAGCTAAATAGCAGGTGGCATTGCCTTTCTGTCTGTGCCCAGTGTTTGACACAACTCTTGGCACGTCATTAAGTCAGATTAATGCTTGTTGTGTGACTGTTGTTCCTTTTCAAGGTAGAATAGCCCTAGGCCTGAAAGCTCCTAATGAAAGTATGGACCTGTAGGCCATCTTTTTCAACAGAGAAAAGTGATCCCCAGGACTCCTGGGAAGTCCTTAAAACTCTGGGTCCTCTATTCCAATTCATTTTGTTAAATAATAACAGGTAATATTTTTATCGCACTTATTATATTCCAGGTAATTTTTAAAATTTAAAATTTTAATATTTTCAATTTAAATTTAAATCATAATTTAAAATAATTATTATTTTATTTATTTTATTATCGTCTGCCAGGCACTTAGTGCTTTATAATTATTATCTCATTTGATTTCACAACCACCCTGGGAGGTAGATGCTATTATAATTCCCATTTCACAGATGAGAAAACTGAGGCAAACAGATGTGCTCAATGAAGGGAAACTTGTATCTCAATCCATCAAATTATACTCCCACTTCACCATCTTTCCCAGCTCCAAGTTTGTTAGTTCTTGGTTGCCACAATCCAAGCTGGAGGGAAGAGGCTTGGCTGGTGGGCAGGGATTAATTTAAACAAATGATCAAAAAAGTCAAGGTCCCGTCCTAAGGTAACAAGTCAGTCTAGAGGTCCCAAAAGGGCAAGGAGGAGGTGGCATTGCCATTCTTGCCTGAGCCACAAGAGGGCAGGAGGGTGCGGCTTCCCTCTGTCTTAGCCCCGCCCCTGCCCCACCCACCCAGCCTCCACTGCAGATTGTCGGTGCTGGGCTGCCCGGGAGCATGGAGGAGAGGTACTCAGCCTTGCACAGGTGTCAGATACACCTGGATTACATCCAGACCAATAGGTGAGTTACTCCGGCAGAGCCCTAGGGGGCCAGGCGAGGTTGCCTTTACAGAAGGGCCCCTTATTGCTTTCTTTGTTTGAATATGCAAAAGCAAATAGCACTTCACCCCCAGACTCCCTACAAGCCCCCATCCTCACCCCAAACCTTTAGTTTTCTGCACGGGAAAATCCCCGGGGCAGTTAATCCCCAGGGTACCCCCCCTTCCCCCTGATTATTTATTCGTTTATTTTCCTTCAGTTTCGGTCTCCCAGCCCCCACCCCCACTTCCAGGCGCCTAGGAAGTGCAGGCTCCTCCCCCCAGCTTGCCTTCCGGGTGTGCAATGTGCTCTGCAGGGGTTTCCTGCCTCTCCCTGAGGGCCGATAAGCCCCGCCTCCCCTTAGACTGAGGCCCTTTGATTTTACTAGATTATGAGGGTGTCTAGGAGAGCCACCGGCAAAATTGGCGTCCCAGAGACATTTAAAGGGAAGCGGGAATGAAAGACCAGGTCTTGTTCTTTCCTTACCCTCCATTTTGGGCCCTCCTGTTGACTGGATCTTTCAAATGAGAACGAGAACAATAAAAATAAATTATAAGGCACTTGCCTGATAAATAGAGTAGTGTGTAAGGACAGAGGTTTGCAAAGTGGTTTATATAGGTTTACAAAGCATCCCGTGAGGAAAGCGCTGCTAGTTTTCCCATTCTATGGATAGGAAAACTGAGCTAGGCCACGTGATGCCAGGCTGCTGATAAGGCTGAGGCAGAATTTGAACTCTAGTCTTCCTTGATTCAAGCCCATACCACTCCCTTCAATTGCGGCATCTGTTTGGGCCAAGGCTAGAAGGTAGAGGAGAAGCAAAGGCTTTGGAAAATTACGTTTTATTTGCCTTGCTTATTATTTATAATGTGATAGGGTGGGTTAAGTAGTCAGGAGCGGTCTGGTTCAATGTCCTTCAATTTTGAAAAGAAAAAATACAATTTCTACTCTTAAGTTCTGAGTTATTGGATCACATTTAATCAAGTCCCAGGGAGATGTGAAATGTTTCCTTTCTATCAAACTGCTGAAATAAAGGTTTGGAAGAGTGCTAACCAATCAGTAAACTTGTATTACGTGCGTACTATGTGCCAGAGACTGCGCTAAGGGCTGGTTCTGCCTTAGAAAACTTCTCTTGGTTATAATAATAATAGATAATAATGATGCTTAACATTTATATTAACTACATGCCGAGTGCTTTATACTTATTATCTCATTTGATTTTCATGACAACCCAGGGAAGTATTTGCTATTTTTTCCTCATTTGACAGATGAGGAAACTGAGGCAGGTAGAGGTTAAGTGACTTGCTCAGATCACACGGCAGGAACAGCACTCAGCTCACTGCGCCACTTAGCTGATATAAATGCCCTTCTATTAGTTCAGGGCCCTTGCCTTAGGGATATCTTATGATGGCATATTTATTTTAAATCCCAGAAATATGGGATGTATCATATCATTTGAGAATAATAACATTGCCTTTGTTGGGGATTTTGCCTAGAAAAGTAAGCAGACAAAAGGATACTAGATAATAGTCTCTCTCGGCTTAATTCTGGTTGCTAATACTTTTATTCTGCTTTTCTCCCCTGCTTTCAGTGTTTTGATTACTGAGTAAATTAAAATGACAACAGCCTCAGGGGGGAAAAAATCGGATGTAAATTCACTTCTTTTCTCCACAAAGTAAATTTTTGATGAAGCCATATAGCACTAGGGAAACTCCAGCGTCATTTTCCATAATCGGTTCATAAATAGTAATAATACACCCCAGGGTTACACAGTCAATATACTACCAAAAGGTGGCACATTTTATCATTTAATATTGAAGTATATTTAATATTACTGGAAGAGCTTATTGTTTAGACTCGCAGTGGTCCTCAAACTTTTTAAATAGGGGGCTGGTTCACTGTCCCTCAGACTTTTGGAGCGCCTCACACTCCGCCCCTCAGCCCATTTGCTATAACCAGGCGGGCTGGGCCATAAACGTCCTCAGCGGGGGCATCTGTCCCTCGGGATGTAGTTTGAGAAGGCCTGGTTAGAGAAATCATAGTATAATGGATAGAATACTGATTCTGGAGTCAGATTGGTGTATGTTCAAATCTCACTTTAGGACTGTAAGAGTTGAGTGATGTTTCTGAGCCTTCAATTCCTTATCTGCATAATGAGGATAATATTGCCTGGCTTACATGGCAATTTTGGGGGACTTTGGTATTCCATCTTATTTGAGAATTCCATCCAACTGGATTTGGTAAGCAACAACCTTGGAATTCTAATCAATCAATCAATATTTATTTATTAAGCCCCTAATAAGTGCCAAGCCCTCTTCTAATTCTGGTTACTAGAGAATGTTTACAGACCTCTTGGCAACAACAACAATAATAACTAAAATTTATAATTTTTACTATGTGGGCCAGGCACTGTGCTAAGTACTTTATAATCATTTCATTTGAGCCTTACAACATCTTTGGAAACAGGTGCCATTTTCCCTAATAATTGGCCACCTGAGCTGGGTTCTGAAGAACTCTTTAAGTTTTGAGATAAGTGCTGTTTACATCCCCTTTCTCCCATATGTAAAGTGCTTCAAAAACCTTTAAAGCACTAGATAAATAATAGCTATTACTATTTTTGTCAGCTAGTGATCATATCTTAATTTACCTTTAATTTGGATTTTCATGCATCAGTTTTGCTGAAAGTGATAAAAGTTAAACATGAAAGTGCTTATATACATGTGAAATGGTGTTATTATTATTATTATTATTCCTGTTATTATTTTAAGCCAGTAAGGAAGTCAAGAAGTGCTTCACTTTCTCTTTATATATATATATATATTGAAATCATATATGAAATCTCTCTCTCTCTCTCTCTCTCTCTCTCTCTCTCTCTCTCTCTCTCTCACACACACACACACACACACACACACACACACACACACACACACACACACACAGATACTCTGATTTTGTGATCCTGAGCAGGTCACGTAATATCTCAGTGTCTCACCTCTCTAAGTAAGTCCATAAATTGCAAAAGAGATGCTGATCTATATTGGGAAAGGGGGTTTCCACATCTAATAGATCCATTTGCCAGTAAAATCACAGGACTGACCCCAAATTATTATTATTAATTTTAGTAATTACTTTTAAGAAAGATCTTAAAGTTGCCTTTACCTTAGGGGAGTTCCCTCCTCCATCAAAAGAGCCCCTCTAGCTTCTACCACCTCTGCCTAATAGGCATAAGAAAATTACATGGAAACTTTTGCTTGATGCTGGTTTCTGGCTGCTGATTGAAATGCCTAAACAGTAAATGAAAAAAAAAAATACAGGACTGTCAGTACTCAAAGTTCATCTAAATAAGCTGATTAAATATTCTAAAATTCTAAAATGGTGAATATTTTCTCTGTATAGTTTCTATATAGCAGTTGGCATCAACAAGACAGTGAATTGAAGAGATATTTTAGAAGCAGGGTTTGGGTTTTCCCCCCTTTTTTCCTGCCTCAGAAGTTGTAAGGATTCCAGGATAAGCATAGCTTATTAGGGCAAACAGGGCAAATTCCCTCATTTGCTGTAGCAACAGATGGTTCCTCTTGGCTAAACAGAGATGTGTTTGTAGGCCTTTGATCTTTAGTCTTCTTAAGAAACTAGCCTGCCTTAAATAGTTTTTAATAAACCACTCATTGTACAAATTATAGAGTGTTTACAAACCATTTTACAAACTTTTAAGCTTTATTTAATAATTATAGTCACGCTTTCCTTTCCCAGAGCCTCTGTTGACTGAGGGAATTATTTTGCTAACATGTGCTTATCCCAGTACTCTTTATGGAGAGTATCTGCTCTAGAATAAGTTCTTAATATGTTAGTTGTCTGAGCCTGGATAAATGACTTCTTTGCTGTTTTTCATATGTGTCCACAAGGGTTATAACCTTTTCTCATCATGCTTTTGAGTTTTACCATTTACTTTCTTTGTATTCCATCAGCACAACACACAGCTTCCTTTTTGGAGCCCTTGCTGAATTACTTGACAATGCAAGGTAAGACATGCCTCTAAGTTTGTTGAGGGAAGTTTATGACATAAATCTAATGATGATGGATTTAAAGATGATGATGATGTGATTATTTCTCCTAGGTTTTGCTTCAAGATTATTCACTATAATATTTAGATATTGCTAACAATCTTTTCCCTCTTCAGTCCATCTTCCAATTGTTGGGTCTTAAAGAAGACCCCAAAAAAGCTTGGGATTCTAGAAGGTGTCAAAAGAATTTGCAGGCTTGAACCCATCTCCAAGTCAAGGGATAAAGTTTATTATAATTGTAATATCAATTAAAGTGGGTCAAGTTCTAAAAAAAATTAGCAAAGAAACAGGAGCTAGAAGATAAATTTATAGAAAAAGAGAGTTCAGGTACTTCATGTCACTGATATGCTAATTTTATGGCTTAGAGGTAGAATTGAAAAGTGGTCTTAGAGATGGAATTGAGAATTGGTCTTATAAGTTATCAAATTCTATGGCACTGATTGTCTCAGAAACTTTGTTATTACTGACCAACAGATTATTATGTAACAGCCAGCATTGTTTGTGGAACTATAGTACCATCTTCCTTCCTTCACTTCCTTCCCTCCCTCCTTCCCTCCCTCCTTCCTTCCTTCCTTCCTTCCTTCCTTCCTTCCTTCCTTCCTTCCTTCCTTCCTTCCTTCCTTCCTTCCTTCCTTCCTTCCTTCCTTCCTTCCTTCCTTCCTTCCTTCCTTCCTTCCTTCCTTCCTTCCTTCCTTCCTTCCTTCTGTTCTTCCTTTCCCTCCCTGCCACGCTTCCTTCCTTGCTTTCATTTAAACAGTCATATATATATATGTATATATATATATATATATATATATAAAACTATATAAATTATGCATGTTTGTGTACATATACAATTTGAATCCACCCTCTGACAATTATTAGCTGTGTGACCCTGGATATATCACTTTATCTTTCTGTACCTTAATTTCTTTGGCTGTAAAATATTGAACATAATAACACCTACCTCACAAGTTTTGGGGAGGATTAAATGAGATACCTCTAGAGTACTTTTGTAAACAAGAAAAAGCTATATAATATAAAAATGTATATAAAATAATAATAAAACATGCCATTTAATAATTGAAATTATATTTAATAATAAAACTATGACTGCTTATTCCTCTTTGTGTTGTTTTTTGAAGCAAAATGTAAGCTCTGTGAGGGGAAGTCTGTTTAGATTTTTTACTCTGTATCTCTAGATCCTAGCAAAGTGTGTGGTACATAGCAGGTTTTTTAATAAATGCTTTAGGAATGAAATTAAATTGAATTGAGGAAGCCACGGAGCAGAGAATATGCTTTTTGTATATCACCAAAGTGAATTAGCTTTCTTCTTTTTTTTGGTCTATAATCAAGAGTAGCAGACATTATTGTCTCTACAGTGATATACATTCCAGAAATCATTATTAAGTTATTTTCTGCAGGTGGATAGTAAGGGATAGAGTGAAAACGCATCTTTGGATTGATTCACAGAGCTCTTGATCTTTTGTCAGTGATAAAACTCAAGTGTGACAGTTGCCCATGAAAAGTCAACAGATCCAAGGGAAACCCTCCAGCATGTTGACCTCTAGGGTTCTGGGAGAGAGAGTGAGACTAATGACTGTGTGACTGTGCTTCACTTAAATCCATTTCACGTGCAAATCAAGACATCATCCCATGATGTCATTAATACTTTTTGAAAATGAAGGACAAACAGTAACAAGTTAATCTGTTAACTCTAGATAGATGAAGGAGCACAAAAGTAAATAGGACAAACTTCCTGCCTTCAAGCAGTTTGCCATCTATGAAGAGAGATAAAAAATTATTATTATGTTTTAGGTTTGTGCTTGCTATTGGGGAAGTACCATTAGGAAGCCTTTTGTCATTGTTGCATTAACTAGTTTGTAGGAGGTATTCAACAATTGGGGAATGATTAGACAAATTATGTTACCTGAGTGTAATGAAAATACCATTGTGTTGTCAGAATTGACAAAAAGGATGGGTTCAGAGAAACCTGCGAAGATTTTTATGAACTGATGGAGAATAAAATAAATAGGAATAATGTACACAATAACATTGTAAAAACCTTAAGATCAATGCAGTGATCAGCTAGGATGCTAGAATACTGACAATAATCATTGCTACCTGCTTCTAACAGAGAGATGATTGATTCAATATGCAGAATGAGGCAGACCTTTTTGGAGATGGTTAATGTAGGAATTTGTTTTTCTTATGCATATATTTTACAACAGTTTTGTTTTTCCTATTTTCCTTTAAATTATTGGTGGGGTTTGGGAGGAAAAGAAAATAAATACTTGTTTAATTGATTTTTTGTAAATAAAGAATTTAACTTTTAAAAATGCTTTGCAATTTAGTAACTTTCTCTTAGAAAGAAAATTCTTTCAGGGTCACACTTCTGCTCTCTTAGAGCCAAGACTTGAACTCAGGACTTACTGACTTCAAGGGCCCTTTTATACACTGGCACACTTGCCTTTCCACAAAGTTATATCATAAAAATAGAATTTTTTAAGTGCTTAGGAAAGGTACAAAGAAGATGTATGCACATGTTCAGAGAAGGGAAAGGTCACTTTTGACTAGTGACTTTACAGAAGATACTTTTATAAAGAGGCATTTGAAATTGTCTTTAGAGTTTCAGTGAACAGAGATTATAGGAAGGACATTCATTCATTCAACAAGTATTTGTTAAAAGCCCATCAGGTACAAGGATTGTCCTCAGTGTATGATGGGAATAAAAATACAAAAGAAAGATTAGTACCTGCCCACGGAGCTTACATTCAGCTGTGGAAATGTTAACTTTTATGTAAGTAAGGAGGAATGAAATCATTTGAAGAAAGTACTAATTATTAAGGGGTTTCAGAAAAAGCTTTCCAGGCACAAGTAGCAGGATGGGCCAAGACAGAAGAGTTTAGAACAAATGTATTCATCTTTGTGTTACTCTGCTGGCTTCTTTCTTGCTTGTTGATATTGACCTATCAATGATTGCTGTTTATGTTTAGTATTTTGTAGAATAAAGAAAATTTATGTCCACATAAATTTAAAAAAAAAAAAAAGAACAAATGTATTCTATTCAGAGTATAGCAGTTACTACTCTGTCTGAGGCTTAGGGCATGGGAAGGAGAATGATATAATAATAACAATAATATTAGTAGGTAACATTTACATAAAACTTACCATGTACTAGGCTCTGTGCTAAGTGCTTTACAAATATATATATTAATTAAATTTTCAAAACCACCCTGTGAAGTTGGTGGTATTATCCCAATTATTATCTTGACGAGGGTCAAAGCTAGTAGAGGCTGGATTTGAACTCAGATCTTTATGGCTCTAAGCCTAGCACTCTTTTCTACCCTGCCTTCTAGTTACATGTATGTATATGTGTGTTTATGTAAATGTATATATGTCTTTATGTGCGTCAATACTCAATATTTATATATGTAAAATGCTGCCATATAATTATGCATAAAGGGAAAAAGGAGTGAGGAGATGGAAATAAGAATCAGAATAAAGAACAAAAATAATTTTTATTCTATTACTGCATTTGCATACCCAGCACATAGTATAATGCCTGACACATAAGGATGTAACAAATGCTAATAGGCTCCCTTAACTGAGACAAATATAACCTTTGTCCTAAGAATAAATTGGAAAATTAAATTTCAGGAGTTAAAGGAAAAACAGCATAATAGAAAGGCAAGGTCAGTGTCTCTCTAACTTGACACCCCAGCAACTCATCCTAAAAACACTAGTGGTTCTCTAGGGTAGTACCTTATTACAAAGTATTTATTACTGGGCATGGTAGCACATGTCTCTGATCCCTCTTACCAGGAAGACTGAGATTGATAGATTGCTTGAGTTTGGGAAGTCCAAGCTATGGTGGACTAAAATAAATGAGTGTGTGTACTATCTGGTCCCAATTTGGTGAGCTCCCTGGAGCAGGGAGAAGCAGGTCAAGCTTCTGTGCTATCAGTAGTGGGATCCCTACACTTCTAGCATGGATGAGATGAGTAGATCAATGGGAACAAACAAAATTCCAAAGGCATTTATGTATTTTAGAGCTGAATGAACCACTTGATGCCCTTTCCCTGTGCTTCCTCTCCCACAAAAGCTCTTTCCTATCATTCCTTCTATCCTCTGCCAAACTCCATCTATTTATCTGGCATCTTAAATATTGCCAAGCTTTGTCTGATGTGGTAATTCTGCACTGTCTGTCCAGTAAAGACTAATTGAATACTTTAGATGTTTCATTAGATTTTCTTAATTTAGTAAAGATTAGTCTTCTGCAACAGCAGAGTTTGGCACTTGTTTCAAAATATTCAGTAGCCGGTTTATTTAACTTTTCCACCCCTAATCTTTTTATATGTCTCATGATATCAGCAACAGTTTTTAAACAGATTTCAGTGCTCTTCTACATGAGGTTGAAGAAATTGTTTGGACTAAAGCCAAAGAATTCTATTCTCTTTTAAAGGATTCTGGTAAAACTGCATTGTTTTAAGGGCTTGAGTACTGAAGTGAGAATAATAACTGCCTGACACAAGTAGATACCATAGCTCAGTGTGATAGCTGAGACTTGTACTGAGTTAATAGGAAGGCTGAGGCTAGTGGATTTTTTGAGTCTTGGAGCTCGGAGCAGCCCTTGGGCTAAGCCATTAAGTATCCAAACTAAGTCTGGCATCTATATGATGAGCCCTTGGGAGTCAAGGAATACCAGGCTGCATAAGGAGTGCCAGACTGGTCCTTAAACAGAGATCCTCTGCTAAGTAGTTGGAATGGGTCTGTGAGTGACTACTGATTTCACTTGGGTGAGGTAGGGAGAACAAATCTCAAAAAGAAAAATGCTATATTATAAATTTAATGAGGGGCAGCTAGGTGGCACAGTGGATAGAGCACCAGCCCTGAATTCAGGAGGACCTGAGTTCAAATCTGGTCTCAGACACTTAATACTTCTTAGCTGTGTGACCCTGGGCAAGTCATTTAACCCCAGCCTTATTTAAAAAAAAAGAAAGAAAGAAAGAAAAAAAATTAATGAGGAATAATGTGGAATAATGTAGCCTCCTCGTTTAGGTTTCAGAATTTTTTTTTATTAATTCCAGTACAAATCTGTTAGGATTACAAGGTGCTAACTCAGGTTGTCTAAACAATTCTCTAGCTCAGAGTTCACACCTTTAGTTCACACCTTTAAAAGGAGTTTACACATTTAGTCTTCTGAAAGGAGTTTACACCTTTGGAATATCCACAAGCCCATTATCTAGGAGGATAAAAAGAGGCAACTTGAGTCTGGACTACAGTCTGGATTGAGTAAAAGAGAAGATGTCCTGTGGATTCGCAAGTCCAGCAATCCCACACTTTTGGAGGGGAAGGCTCCAGAAGCCTCCCAAGAAACCTGCTCATAGAGGAAAAGATTATATAGAAAAGAAACCTCCTCCCAGAGAAGGATTACAACTGAGAGACAATTAGACCATTACATAAATCATTGCGTTTCTTCAGATTTCACTCTAAGATAGATTTTCTAACAGATGATTACAGGAACACAACTATTCACAGTCAAATGTATTGAATGCAGAGAAAGCAATTAGTTTTCATTTACTTGATATCTCAAATTCTTGGAAGGAATGGAAAACAAATCCAAAATTTTCCAAATAAGAATTTGGAGCTTAATTTGGCACCCAAGAATACTTTAAAAAAGTATTATAAAAATTTATCAGAAAAATTCATCCACAAATCATGTCAGTTTTTTTTTTTTTGCCTTTTCTCTTTCCTTCCTCCCAGCACTTAATCCCAAGTCTGCACATAGTAGATATTGAATAAATGCTTGTTAATGATAATGCAAGTGACACAGTTATTATTTGCATATAAATTGAAGCTTAGCTTTTTTGTTTGCTTTTCTTATTGTTTTTTAATTGCAGAAATCTTAGCATTTTAAACCTATAATTTTTGGATTTTGTCATTCTGGGTAATGGGAAGTCAAAACATCGATATTAATTAAGTTTCTTAGTCTGCAGAACCCAAAAGCTATTGAAGTATCACTACTGTGAATGTTTAGTGAAATCACAAACATTCTTAAGGAGAGAGTTTCTTACTTGAGAGGCTTCCAATCCCTTTGAGGGTACTATATACCTTGTTCTTTAGCTTCAGTGCTCATTTTGTGTGAAAAGGCATGAGCATCATTCTAGGCTGGTCTCCTGAGTTATATTATCTTTAGTTTTGTAATTTGTGATTCTGTTCTTTATTTTGGTGGGCTGAATGATTTTAAAATTCAGGAGAGTGGAGAGTTTAGATTGATTTTTAAGAATTATAAAGCATTGGAAATCTGTGTCGACTGGAATGTGTGTATACATGTAAGTGCTTTAAGTATTTCAAATATTGGAAAGATCTCATTTAGAAAATCAGAAATTAAGGAGACTCTGTCTACTCAAGGAGAAATGGAAGAAATCCCCAAATTTTTTTGCCTCATCCCTTCTTAGGTAGCTAGAAAAAGTTTGAATCAGAATAATTCAAACTATGATTCATTATCATTCCAGGAGAGATAATACTCTATCCCTTTAAATACTATCTTGGTGCCCTGTCAGTCCAGATCATAGGAGGAAGGGGTCTCAAAATTCATCTTATCCAAGCCAAACCTGAAGAAGAATCCCTTTTTGGCATTGCTGACAAGTGGTAATATAGACTCTACTTGACTTTCAAAGCTAGGGGAGCCACTGTGTCCTAAGGTAGGACACTTTTGGACAGTACTAATAATTAGGAATAATTTCCTTGTAACAGATGTACCTAATTCAGCAACTTCCACTCACTTTTGGTATTCATGCCAAGAAAAACATCTAGACCCTCTTCATCATAGTAGTACTAAAGATAATTGATCTCATGGGTTTGCTAGCTCTAAATATATCCAGTTCTTTCAGCCATAATCTCTAGGACTCTCATCATAACTAATTTACCAGCTAGTTTACCTAATTTATCTCAAGACATGCTTCATTTTGTTGATTTCCCCATCAAATATTGCACCCAGAACTCCATATCACACACAAAATGGAGTCTGAGCAGTTCAGAATACATAGTAAGTACTAACTCCTTTCTGTGTCTCTCCTAATATAGTAAAAAAAATCATGTTGATTTTTTGGTTAACATGTCACACAGTTGACTCATCCTAAAATCTTCAAATCTCTGCATTTGGAAATTCATTCTTCTCTACCCTACTCACTATCCTGTAAATTATCTTTATCTACACACACACACATATAATGTATGTTAATGCAGTTGTATGCATGTTAATGTATGCATGTAATGCAGTTAAATAAATGCACACGTGCGTGCCCACACACACACACATACACACACACACACGCAGCCTGTATCTCTTCAAAGAGATGATTTTTCTGGGTTAAGATTGCTTACTGTAATTATCTGGTATTCAATTAGTTTTTTTTTTTGTTCTTTCTTTTTATATTCATTAAAACTTTGTTATAAAAATGCTTGTTTTACTTCATAAGTTAAAAATAAATTTTAAAAATCCTCAAATATTTTCTACTTGTATTGTTATCCCATTCTGTACCTGTACACTAAAGTTTTTTGAATACAAGAATACAAATTTACATATCACTCTATTTCCAAATTGAGTCTGGTAATTGAATCCATGAAAAATATCTGAGCAGCTCAGATATTTTTGGATTGCCAACATATGAGCTATTCTTTTCACTTTCATATCAACTGAGATTTTATAAGCATGTCATTTATAGTCATAAATGTTCACTAAATAGTTCACTAAAAAATGTAAACTCCTTAAGAGGAAGAATTAATTCATTATTGTCTTTGTATTCCCCTCACCTACCAAAGTGCCAGGCATACAGTAAATATCTAATAGATACAGTTATTGTAAGCTCCTTGAGGGCAGGACTGATTTTTGCAGCTTTTTGTATTCTGAGTGCTTAGTACAGTGCCTGCCACATAGTAAGTGCTTAATATATGTTTTTTATTGATGAAAATATTGAAGCTAGATTCTTTTGCATCTAATAGACATCTGTTTTCATTCAACCAGTTCCTTAAATATGCTATTCTAAATTATCATAATTATTATTTTCTAGCTAATATTTATATCTTATTTGCAATGATTCTGTAAAAAGAATTTGTTACATGCCTTGAAATCTACTTTTATGATACTAGCAGCATCCTTCTAACCTATCAGCCTAATAACTCTGTCAAGAAAGGAAATGAGATTACTTAGAAGTCGTTTACTGTTTTTGTCCTTATATTCAAGCAAATATTTATATAATTAAAAAATAAAAGGGGTGTCAAAATTCCACAATATTTTATCCATTATCCTGTGAGTAATTCTTGATCCCTATTCTCCTCTTCAAGTTCTTTAGTTGAACCAGGAATAACCACATAATTCTGCTTACTATTTCCTAAAATTTAGAAATTTGAAGACTTTGACATTTATAATATCCAAGTGAATAGAGGTCTTATCAGGCAAATGAATTAATGGTGAAAAGCTTTTTAGAAATTGTTTCAAGCCATTGAAGAGAATTTCTTTACCTTTTTGATTTTTGGTAACAAGTTATAATTATTGTACATCAGTAGTTTGGTTTACCTTTCTTCAGTTTGTATTCTGCCTTTAAAGGAATAATATTTCTGTATTGTTTCCAGAGATGCAGGGGCTACAAGACTTGATGTGTTTTCAGGTGAGTGGATTTTATAGAGACAGTGTACATTTTAAGTGATTGTATGTGTGTGTGTGTGTGTGTGTGTTTTCTTGCATCCATCTTATTTCATGAAGTTTATATTTTATGTTTTTGGTTTGAATTATTTTTTTGTTTTGGGGTGTTTTTTGTTTTTGGGGTTTTTGTTTTTTTGCTTTTTGTTCAGTTCTTTTGCCAGAGATGCTATAGTAGTTTGCCATTCCCTTCTCCAGCTCGTTTTACTGGTGAAGAAACTGAGATTAAATGATTAGTCTAGGGTCACATAGCTGGTAAATGTCTGAGACTGAACAGACCTTCTGACTCCAAATCCAGAGCTCTTTACGCACTGTGCCACCTAGTTGTGATGAGGAGTAAACTGAGGTTCTAAACTGAGATGGGTTAGTTCCTTTTCTCTCTCTCCTTCCTTCCCCAAAGTAACCAAGGCTGGGGTCGTCAGCAAATGAATTTGCTACTTAATGCTGTATGGAAACATAGTCTTTATTGATTAGAATGGAAACACCGAAAGCCCGTGGGCAAAATGGCTGCAAGGTACAAGGCCAATTTTGCAAAGAATAGATTTTTGAGGACTCTGTTTTATACAAGAGCACAATCATTCAGATGCAGTGATGTAAGGAGGTTCTGGAGAGTGATGTAAATAAGATAAGGATTTTCTTGTTATCTTTTGGGGACAGACAGAAGTCTCTTCCCAAAAAGGGATTTCCTGCTGGTGCTTGGTCTATCTGGGCAGATTAGAATGGGGGCTGTAAAACTCCAGCCAGCTCAGATAGCCCAAACTAGTTTGACCAGATCTTGTATCAAAGGTTCAAGTCCCAAAGGAAGTTGGAGATCAAACAAGGAATATCAAGGGGCTACCGCCCCCAACAGTTGCCCATAAGTAAAAGTGTGCTCTGTATATTTTTGGAATGCAATTTAAGTATTTGTGACTTCATTGATCCTGCTGGGAACCAGGGCAAGAAATATGTTCTTTTGGGGGTCCGGTATTCATTAGAAGTACTATTTGGTAAAGTATTTTTTCTAAGGTTCTTTAATAGCCTCTGAGTATTCTAGGCCATTGAGCTTACCTACCATAAAAGAACACTTAAAACTCATAGAACATATAAAACTTAATTGTTCTACACTATTAAGCAAGCATCTTATTTCTTCCAATGTATCACAATTTAAAATTACATATATAAATATGCAATATGAGATGGGTTTGTTTGGGGAAATATAAAATTTCAAACTAAAAACACTATTTTCAGTTTATCTCATTTTTAGCCAACAAATATATAATGAACTTGATAAAGCAGAATATTAATTAGTCTGTGACCTATAGAATTCATTCCTATAAAGCTAGGTTATTTATGCATATGGAGTAGATGATCCCCTTTGGGGATGAGAAAGCAGATGAGAAAGGCTATAGAGATAATAAAAAAAATTTTAAAGATCCTATTTAACAGGACTAAAGGAACTTGGTCTACTCTATTGGATCCTAGTGGAGCTAGGTATTTTAATGTTTACATTGGGTCTGAAGTCAGAAAGACCCCATTTCAAATGTGATCTCAGATGCTTATTAGCTGTTTGGTATTAAAAAGTTATTATATGTTAACTATCTAGTTAACAAAAAACTAACTAGTTAACAAAAAGATGTTAACTATCTGTTAGTCTCATTTTCTGCAGCTGTAGAATGGAGTTAATAATAACACCTATTTTGTAGGAATGTGGTGAGTATCATCTAAGATAATATTTGTAAAGCATTTAGCACAGTGCCTGGCACATAATAGGTGCTATATAAATGCTTATTTTATTTCCTTCTCTCTTTCCTTCTCCTTTCCAGGCACTCTATACACTGAATCATCTAGTTCTTTAAAGCATTATAAATTCTAGCTGTCATTAATAGCAATATTAAGTCATAATCATCATATTAGATTTATACAGTAATCTATTTGTGCCAATTATAAATCTCTCTATTGCCTTTTTCAATCACCCAGAAAACTGATTCTTTAGAGCTTATAATGCCCCAATATTTGCAACTATAAAACAGCATTTGAAGAATAGTTGTTGAAAATATGATTCTTTGCATTGGGGAACAGTTTGCAAATATTAAAAATACTATATGATTTCTAATATGCAATTTGTGTTTTTCATTTTTTTAATTCTGACCCTAACTTAAAACCTGTTTTCAGTTTCTATCCCAGATATATGTAATGACACTATTTCAATGAACTGGCCATACAAATATTTGCCACATTTTTCATCCATTTGGATTTTACTCTATAATTATTTCTTTTGAACAATCATTATTCTCATACTGGATATCCCATAATATTCAGGGAAAATTACCACTTTGAGATCTACAAATAGATTATGGAAACTCCTATTCTATAGGGAATCTCCTGGCCATTTGGATCCACAACATTGACAAACTTCCCATTTTACATCTCCCTTCCCATTAATAGTTAGAGGATTGTTGTATAAAATTATCTTTGTAGTTGTATAAATTGGGAAATCTTGCATATTTGAACATGTTTGAGAGTCTTTAAAGCTGACATTTTTTTTAAAAAGTATTTTTTTTTGGTAATTAAAAAAAAACTTTAGAAGCTTAGATTCTTACAGCTTACTTGTATCAAGGTAACCTTTCTTTCAAATGTATTTCTTTTTCATAAATTTTTTTATAAGAGATGAGAAGGTGGATCAACAAGTCAGTAGTTATTGATGTTCCTCCAGTTACTTTGGGGGGGATATTAATTATATCTGTGATTCTTTTTACTCCTTGCTTTCTTTGCCTTGAATTACTTTCAGAACTAATACTTTCAAGTTTGGGTCTCCTCCAGCATAAATAAGAAGGAAAACTCATGTTTAAATAACAATTTCCTCAATCTACTCTGTGTTGCCAGTAGTATCAGTTATCCCCATTTTTTTGAAAAAGTTAAGTGATTTGTCTAAGTTCACCTAGCGCATATATTTTTGAGAGCAAATAGAAGCTGGTCCCTGTAATAGATACTGAATTTGAATTCCATAAGGATAGCTTCTGTATCTTTTAGAATTTTTGAGTAAAAGGGTAAAATTGGAGGGAATGTGAGCCAATGGAAAAAAGGTTATGAAAGAATTAGGGCCAAGAAGGGACACCTGAACCCATAGAGAAAGGACCTTCAAAAAAGGAAAGGCCTTTGGATCAAGTCAAATCAAAATCCTTTCTTCAAAATGGGTGGCTTCAGGGGCTGGCTTTTTTCCTACAGAATCTAGCTTTTGATATGTTTTGGTAAATTCTTAATGCTTTTAAAATATCTTTTCATTTTAATTTAATTCAGTGCTTTTGTATTCCTGGTACTTTCCCTGCTGTTGCCATAAAATCTCAGCCAAGTTCCCCTGAGCTCCATCATTGTGCCCCTACTCTGTGTCACTCCTTACTCCCCTGCAAGGAGGAAGATTAATCATATGAGCAGCATGACTTTCTAATGAACAAATTAAGCTTAATATTTATTAGTAATAGTTGCTTTCTCTTTTAGTGGATAATGAAAAACTGCAGGGTGGATTTATGTTGTGCTTCCTTGATGATGGATACGGAATGAACCCTGGTAAGTTAATTATCTAGTTACCTAACTGGCTGCTACCATGAACATTCAGAAAACCAATAAAAAAGCTAACTGAGCTCTATATGCAAAATCAGATATTGAATCTTATGCAGGTGGAGGTGGAGTGTATATGAAAAAGCTGTAGATTGGACTTTTTGGGTTTAAATATTTCAGCTGGCTTGATAAATTAATTCTAGCCATCTAACCTTAAAGGGGAGAAGATACTTATTGTTATAGATATACTTTTACCTCAGCTTGAATGGAGTAGTCCTGGTTAAAGATTATAAGAATTGTTAATACCCAACCTGATTTTAAGACTGACCCTTTACATACTACTGTCACTAACCCCCAGGGTTGGTTTCTAGTGTCTGTGAGGTGGTTTTTGCTTTCTGTTTAACCTTCAATTAGGGGTCCCTTGCCTTGTATTTTAGTAGCTAATGTTTTTTCTTTCATGTTCAGAGGGATGATGGCTTCAGACAGATTTCCTAGCTTGTCAAGGGACTTGCTTGCATTATCTTTTCCTTAAGCATACAAAACTGTAGTTGAAGTCCATTGGGAACCCTGAGGCATTTGGCCTAACTTTGACTGGTATAAAGCTTGGTGATTTTTTTACTTAGAATATTGAATTTTTTGTGATTAACTTCTACAAAACAGGGAAGGAAACTCTGCATCATTTATCAGATATGCCCCACAGCATATAGGCCTATCAGGGCCCTTTAAGCTCCTTGCCTTCTTTTTGTTTGTATAATCCCATGATGAGTGGGACAATTCCTATAATCCCAACCCACACATAGTATTTATGAGTGGATTCATATTCAGACTCTGCTTCTGTTGGCTTTTTTGGGCTCAGGACTATGTTAGTCAGATATGAACATCTATTAGGGCTCTCTCCTCAATTCTTCATAAATGTCAATCAATTAAATCATTGAGCAGGAATTACTAAACACCTAATCGGTGTCAGACACTGGATTAGGAACAGGAGATATTTGTACAAAGAAGAAAATTATCCATTTTTTCAAGGAGGGTACCAGAATTTAAAGCCACATATTCTCAGTGTGATAATCCTCCTTCTGCTTGGTTACCTCTGCCATCTTGGAGACTTTACTGAGCCTCAGCTGCTAGGTAAGGATAGATAATCTGTGAGCTCCCTTATAGGAATCCTCAGCCTCAGTCACTATCAGAATGTACTAAGCTTCACAAGCCTCAAATGCCACTCGCCATTTTTTCACAGTGTAGTTACAAACTTACTGTAAATCTTTAAAAAATGCTAGACTCTATCAGCCATCACTCTAGGTGATGCAGTGTACAGGGCACAGGGCCTAAAGTCAAGAAGACCTGACTTCAGATCTAACCTTCTGCTTCTTGGTTCTTTGACTTTGGGAAGTCACTTTAATTCTTATTTGCCTCAGTTTCCTCATCTATAAAACAAGGATAATAATGACTAATATCTCAGAATTGTTATGAATGTCAAATGAAAACAATTTTTATAAAATGCCTTTCAAACCGGAAAGTGCCATAAAAATGCTAGTTTATGTTATATCATGTCATATATATCACTACTCAGGCATACAGCATACCCATTCTCTGAACTAAATTTAGATTTCAACAGGACCTTAGGATAAAGTATACCCAGTTCCCTCATTCATTTCATAGACAAGGAAACTGAAGCCCAGAGGAGTTATTTGTTAATGTTCACACAGTAGAAAGTAGTAGGGACTGAATTGAAACCAAGGATGCTATTTTGTCTACTTTTGCACATTTCAGATTTCACTCAGCTTGTGCAATAAGAATACTCATGGGTTAGATCTTGCTTGCCAGTGAACTTCAGCATTAACATCAACAGTTTTAATGCTCTCTGAATTGCATATATTTAATTTTGGGAGACAACTGGTCTTCTTAAATAATGTGTGCTCTTCTTTGGGATTCTCAACCTTAACATCACTATCCTTATCTTGTTAGATTAATATGAATATACAAGAAGAATTATGCTTTTGTGTGAAGGTACAGAGAGTTAAAAATCAATCAGTAGTGTATTTATTAAATGCTTATTATATCCCAGGCATTGTGCCAGGTTCTGAGGATATAAGTATAAAGAACTGATTCCCTATTCATGAGGATCTTACATTGGGGATATAACAAATACATATATGCAACATAAATATAAAGCAAATATAAATATATACAAAGTATATAAGTATAAACAATTTGAGAGGAAAGGCATTCACAGGTAGAAGGAATGGAAAATGGTTCATGCAAAAAATAATGATGAACATGGCTAAACTAGAAGTATGTTTTACATGACTTCACATGTATAATGGGTGTTATATTGCTTGTATATAACAATATATGTAAGGTAGAATAAGAGCCAGAAGGAGGGAGACAATTTAAAAGAAAAAATTTTGAAAATGAATGTTAAAAAAGAAGATAAGGCTGAGTGAAAAGTCTCATAAATATTTGTTTTCAATAGATAGATGTTTAGATGAGGTATTTTAAAAGCATATACTCAATGCCAGGCACTCTTAGTGAGTGATGAGAACATTTTTATTAATTTTTAAAATGAATGAAAATTTGTATGCATGATATGTTGGAAGAAACAATTTTGAAAAGGCAAAGGAAGAATCTTATTGTTGTTTCATTATAAATTTTTTTCAGAATACAATCAAAAGGATAAAAAGCAGTTTTAAAGTATTGAAATTGCAGGAAACAAGGTCATTCTTCATTTAATTCTAAAAATAGAGTACCTACAACAGTAAAAACAATTTAAGATTGATGAAAAAAATGTTTTTAATATCAAAAATAAAGTTGTAGGTGGCAGGAGAGTTTGCCAGAAAAGACAGAATAATGTCAGTTAATGACATTGAACCTGAATTAGATCAAATCTTGAGTGAATAGAAAGGAATAGTTTAAGAGTGTAAACAGCAGTCATTTATTAAGCACCTGCTACAGAGGTGCTAGGTACTAGAAAAGATAAAAAATTTAGATAAGAAAATTCTTGACTTCACAGAGTTTATAGTCAAGCATGGAAGTTTTGTGTGTGTGTGTGTGTGTGTGTGTGATGGATCCCTATGGCATTTTAAGGAAGTCTATGGAATTTTCAAAATAATATTTTTAAATGCATAAGATACATGATGAGAAGCCAATTATATTTAAATCATTATCAAAATATTAAAACAAAAACATTTTTATTAAACATTATTATTAACATTAACATTATCAAAATATTAAAACAAAAACAAATTATTAAAATATTTTTAAAAATGAACCTTTGTTTAGTAGATATCAGTATTTTGTAACGTAAACAAATGTAAATATAAATGTAGCAAATGTAAACTCCTTGAGAGCAGGGATTTTTGTCCTTTTTTTTCTTCTTGTCGTATAGTAGGCTCTTAAAAGTTTTTTGATTGATTGATTGAATATCAGGCATTAATACACATGCTTTTCTTTGTATCTCCAACTGGTAGCACGATGCCCAGTACATAATTCTCAGCAGCAGCCTCACTCTTGTGACTTCATTTAGGGTTTTCTTGGCAAAGATACTAGTGTAGATTGCCATTTCCTTCCATAAGTCATGTGTACAGATGAGGAAATTGAGGCAACTCACAAAGAGCAGTCTTCTTGACTCCAGGCTCAGCATTCTGTTCACTACCTAGTTGCTACTAAATTCTTGTTGGCTGACAAACAGGTATGTCCCTGAGAAATTTCAGAGGCTCTGGATATATGCACAATTGATTATATATTCAGTTGACAGGCAAGAATTTCTGGCAAAGTCCATGAGTGAATGGACTATATCTCCCAGAGTCTAGCATAAATAATACATCTTAGGTATTTAATAAGTGTGAATTAAATGCATTGAATAATGCATGTCCTGCTAGACATTTGTGGATTATAAAATATCTCTACCTTCAACAAAATGCAGACCTTATCAGGGGTATATAAGTAAAAAAAGGAGATCTCTAATTGAACCCATTGAATTTTATGGTCTCTTTGGAAGAAGTGCTCCAGATGTATTCAGGGTACCTTTTTGGAGTTCCAGTTTGCCTTATGGGAATAGATCTTAAAGAAAATGCAACTAACTGAGTAAGCAGAAATCAGAGTTGTTTTGTGAAGGTCTGAAGTTTCTGAAGTTTCTTCTTCTTCTTCTTAGTGTCCCCCAACCAGGAGTTGGATTGTGTTATAGGGTCAGCAATCTATTAATTCCTCATAATGCATGACTAGCATCTTTGGGACAGCTGCATAGGCACTTAAGTTAATCCAGTGTTCTGGGAATATTATGAGATCCTGCTTTCTGCTGTGCTACTATTATCAAGATTTAAGACATTGTCAAACAATACAAACTCTTTTACTATATCAGGGGATTATTAATCTGACTTGGGGACGAAATTCTGACTTGGGGAGGAAATCTAATGTCCTTCAAAATCCATGTCTGTTACAGAGGAAGCTTCAAATGTCATTTTCTTTGGAATGTCTAAGAAACGGAAAGCTGCTTCAAAATTCATTGGACATTATGGCAATGGTCTTAAAAGGTAATATTTTCCCCCTCTGAACCTTTTAGTACTATGTCTAACTGAGGATTGAGGATGATGTCGACTTTAAAAGGCATTAAAATGAAGGTGATGTGAAAACAAAAAAAAAAAAAATAGCAACTAAAAATAGAACACAGAGCAGGAAGAGCTGTTTGGTTAGAAGTGTCTGCCAAAGAGTCCCAACTTGTGTCTTTGCAAAATTTCTCACTGTTAGGTAATTATGTTGATTTTACCTTTGTAACATCTAGAAATGATATTTTTATCTCTCTTTTTCCAGTGCCACCTCTCAAGGACAGATTGTCATCGTCACTGTTAACTCCTAATGGGTCTCCATAGTAATAATTAACATTTATATAACATCTCTTATGTGCCAGACACTATGCTAAATGCTTTTACAAATATTATCTCATTTGATCTCTAATTTCATTCTTTCTCTTCTACAGTCCATCCTTTACACACACTGCCTGACTGGTGTTCAGTATACATGGATCTAACCATTTTAGTTTTGTTAACTCAAAAATTTTTACTGGCTCCCTATACCATACTGAGTTAAATTAAAATTTCTTTGTATCACTTTCAAGGCTATATATAACCTGAAGTTACTCTATCTTTCCATTCTTATATTACTTATCTCTTATTCTTTATATTTAAGGCAAACTATACTGTTCTCTGACTACTATGTCTGTGTTTACCTCTCTATTCTTTGATTTCTATTATTCCTACTGCTTAAATTGTTCTCCCTCCCCCCTTTTGCCTAGTATTAAATTCCAACCTATCCTTGAAGGCTATCTCCTACATAAAGGCTACCTCTATTTCAGTAATGACATTCCCATTCAGATATCACAACTGTACTGCAATTTTCACATAAAGTTGTTTTATTATAGAGATGTATCTTGGTGTCTTAGCTTTCTCTTAGACATTAAGCTCTCTATGAGCAAAGGCTATGCCTTATATAACCTTTTGTGCCTTTTCCAGCACCTAGAAAACAAGAAACATATACATTTTGTTAAGTTTCAATTATACCTCAAATTATATATTATATATTGTGCATTATATATAATTTTTCAGAAGTGCTATGTCAGACAAAGCTGATAATAATTTATTTGCCTTTTGCATTTCCATATTCTTCTAATCTTTAGAATTAGTCATTGTATCATATGGGGTCATCATCCTGTAAGTTCATTTAGTGAAAGCATGATATAATAGATCATAAGTTCCTTCAGAGAAAGAATTGCCTTATTTTATTTTTATCTCTATAGTATATACCTAGCTTATAATGGTGCTTTATAAAAAGTTTTCTGTTTCTAGCTCACAGAGTAGAATCCTTACCCCTATTATCTGCCAAGAGTATTCTCCTCATCATAGGGAGAACTAGAAATGTTATAATTTTGGATGGATGCATGAAAATCTATCCTTTCTCCTGAATAAACCATTCAGAACTCACAGAAGAGTATCCTTTTATCCGTGAAATAAAGTATATTAACTAGAATGTCAAGTTTCCTAGTTAAGTCTATTAGGAAATAGTATCATAGAATGTTTGAGGTGGGAGGATTGTTTCTAAGCCATCTTTGTGATAATGAATTATTTATTTGTCTTCACTGCAGTGGATCTATGAGGATAGGGAAAGACTTCATTCTTTTTACCAAGAAAGAAGAGACGATGACCTGCATTTTTTTATCACAGACTTTTTGTGAAAGTGAAGGTCTCAATGAGGTACAATTTGTTTATTTCTTTGGTTCCCATGGTAACTGTGGGGCTAACTTTCCCTTTTATGGAAATTTTGCTAATTAAATAATCAGCCTTAGAGATAGGTATGAGGAGTTGAAAAAGGGTTGAGTAGTTTTCTTTTTTTTGTTTGTTTGTTTTTTGGGGGGAGGAAATCAAGCAATTTTCTAATTTTTTTTTTCTTTCAGTGATTTTGAAATTATACCAATACTTTGTATTTTTCTTGTGGATTTATGATGTTATATTTTGTGTACATGCTTGAGTGCAGGGATCATAACATAATGTTTATATTTGTGTCTCTTTTGGTTCCTAGCAGTGTTCTGTATGCATTTGTTGAGAGTGATTTATGTACCTATGTATATGTTCCAGATACCTAGGAGATAGAATTATTAAGTATAAAAAAATTTGATGCAAATGAAACAAAATACAACCTCAAAGACTTTCTCACAGAATATATCTCCTGGTCATGTATCAGAATTACACAGAATTTATAAGATCATAGATCTACAACTAGTAGGGACTTTAGAGGATATTGTTCAACCCCTTCATTTTACATATGAGGAAATAGGTCTGAGAAGTTAAGTACTCAGGTTCACTCAGGTACTGACTTTAAGTAGGGAGACTTGAACATTTTTCTTTTGATTTCATAGTTGATGTTCTTTCCACTGTAAAATGCCTTGAAATATGGGACAATAGAAATATTCTCTTATCATCAGTGTTAAGCAAAGAAGGAAACAGGGAGACATTTGCTCACCAAAGTTATTTGCTACTGCCATGGAGGGTGTCTAACACTTGGCTTAGATTGAAGGGATCCTCTATAAATGATGAAACCTTCCAAATGCTCCTGTTTACAGATAACATGGGACTTATTGCTTTAAACTTCAGATCACTGTAGAATCAGATATTCTCTCTAGCGTTTTCCCTAAATAACCAAAGTGAGTTAAGAATACTTTTGTCAAAGTGACCAACCTGGTGCAATAATCCCTGAAAGAAAGAGAGACAGAGAGAATATGTGTGTGTGTGTGTGTGTGTGTGTGTGTGTTTGAGACAAAGACAGAGACAGAAAGACAGAAAACTAGAGAGGGAGAGGGAGACATAATATATTTCAGTGAAAAAAAATGGGATGGAAAAGGTATGAAAAGTATGAGATAAAGGTAACTCCTAGGTATGCTGCTATATTTGATCAAATGGAAATCCAAATTAGTTATTACTATAAAAGAGGAGCTTTGTTTAGAGTAGTTTTGTGTCAATTCTGGTTTAATAATGAAAATTATAAGAATATTTGTATTTCAGTAGAATGATTGAAGACAAATATAACAATTGTAAAGTTTAATGTAAAGGGACTAAATGTTCAAACAAAAATCTGAAAGAAAAAGGAATAGTATATTTGTCTATACTGTAGAGAGGAGTATTTTAATCTAATGGAAGAAATAGTTAAGAAAATACCAGTGGTTTTTTCTGTACAGAATTAAAAAGGGGTTTTACACAACAAAACCCAGTATTTATAAAAGGAAAAGCCAAGACAAGAAGTAGAATGGCAGAAATTACTTAAAGGAACCAACAATTCTCTTGCTGCAAAGAGAAGTCAGATCAAAAAAAAAAAAAAAAAAAAAAAAGAAAGTGAGTAAGAAAACAAAATGCAAGTGAACAACAGCAAAAAGAGTGAGAATGTTATGTTGTGATCCACACTCAGTTCCCACAGTTCTCTTTCTGGGTGTAGATGGTCCTCACAAGATCATTGAAACTGGCATCAATCATCTTATTGTTGGAAAGAGTCATGTCCATCAGAATTGAGCATCATATAATATTGATGTTGCTGTATACAATGATCTCCTGGTTCTGCTCATTTCACTTAGCATCACTTCATGTGAGTCTCTCCAGACCTCTCTGAAATCACCCTGCTGGTCGTTTCTTATAGAAGTTATATTCCATAGCATTCATATACCATAATTTATTCAGCCATTCTCCAACTGATGGACATCCACTCAATATCTAGTTTCTTGCCATTAAAAAAGGGCTGCCACAAACATTTTTGCACATGTGGATCTCTTTCCTTCCTTTAAGATCTCTTTGGGATATAAGCCCAGTAGGAACACTGCTGGATCAAACGGTATACAAATTTTGATAACTTTTTGAACATAGTTCTAAAATTGCTCTTCAGAATGATTGGATCCATTCACAGTTCCACCAACAATGGATTAATTTCCCCGTTTTCCCACATCCTCTCCAACATTTGTCCTTGTCTTTTCCTGTCATCTTAGCCAATCTGAGAGGTGTGTAGTGGTATCTCATAGGTGTCTTAATTTGCATTTCTCTGATCAATAGTGACTTACTGCACTTTCTTATATGATTAGAAATAGTTTTAATTTCTTCATCCGAAAATTATCTGTTCATATCCCTTGACCATTTATCAATTGGAGAATGGCTTGGATTCTTATAAATTTGAGTTAATTCTCTCCGTATTTTAGAAATGAGGTCTTTATTAGAACCATTAAATGTGAAAATGATTTTCCAATTTATTGCTTCCCTTCTGATTTTGTCTGCATTAATTTTGTTTATATAAAAACTATTTAACTTAATATAATCAAAATTGTCTGTTTGGTGTTCAATTATGAGTTCTAGTTCTTCTTTGAACACACATTCCTTTCTTCTCCACAGATCTGAGAGGTAAACTATCCTATGTTCTTCTGATTTGCTTATAATATCACCCTTTATGTTTAAATCATGAACCCATTTAGATTTTATCTTAGAATGTGGTGTCGGGTGTGGGTCAGTGTCTAGTTTCTGCCATACTAGTTTCCAATTATTCCAGCAGTTTTTGCTAAATAGTGAGTTTTCATCCCAAAAGCTGGGGTCTTTGGGTTTGTCAAACACTATATTGCTATAGTTATTGCCTATTTTGTCCTGTGATCTTAACCTATCCCACTGAAAGTTGACTACTCTATTTCTTAGCCAATACCAAATGGTTTTGATGATCGCTGCCATATACTATAGTTTTAGATCAGGTATAACTAGGCCATCTTCTTTAGCATGTTTTTTCATTAGTTCCCTTGAAATTCTTGACCTTTTGTTCTTCTAGATGAACTTTATTATTATTTTTCTAGTTCTGTAAAATAATTTATTGGGAGTTTGATTGGTATGGCACTAAATAAGTAGATTGATTTAGGTAGTATTGTCATTTCTATTATATTCACTTAGCCTATCCATGAGCACTTGATATTTTTCCAACTAATTAGTCTGATTTTATTTGTATGTACAAAAATGTTTTGTAGTTTTGCTTATATAGTTCCTGACTTTTCCTTGGCAGATAGATTTCCAAATATTTTATAGCGTCAACAGTTATTTTGAATGGAATTTCTTTTTGTATCTTTTGCTGCTGGACTTTCTTGGTAATTCAGTGAGATTTAACATTGTCAGGACTATTATGAAATAGGCTCTCTGATATATTGCTAGTAATGCTCGTAGATTGGTACAAACTTTTGGACAGCACTTCAAGAGTGTACAGTGAATCACAAAACTAATTACTCCTTTTGACCTACTGATTCCATTAATAGGACTCTATCCTAAAAATATCATACAAAGTATCTGTACAAAATATTTATAGCTATAGTTATTTGCAGTAGTGAAATAACTGCAAACAACCTAGACATTCAACAATTGTAGAATAAATTATGACATTAATATAATATAATATTACTTTGTAATAAAATGTAATTATGAGTATAAAGGAAACTTTAAAAATATGAAAAAAGCAAGATCAACAGAACCCAGATTACTTTCATTTCCCACATATGTATAATACATACACACACAGACACACACACATACTATATATATATATATATTTATATATACATATATATATATATATATATATATATATATATATATATATATTCAAATGTGATTTTTGAATACTGAGAAAGGAACAGTGAGCAATCATATTTATACTTTGTTGTCTGTTAATTTCTTTGGTTCTTTTATTTTAAATGTTAATTTTTTCTGTTTTTTTCTTTTAAAGAATCTCATTGATATTTTTTGTTTTCATATTACTTTCAAATATGTGCTTTCTCCTTTACCTATCCAGAGAGATAAACCTTATAACAAAAAAAGAGAAAAATTTGAAGTTGAGTAAAATTATCTAACTTATAAATCTAAATTAATAGACCCAAATTTATGGTTCCCTGCAAAGTGAGGTGATGAAAGGAGAGCTTCTTTTAATCTTTTCTTCTTGGGCAAGCTTGATCATTAAAATCATTCCATTGACCACAAATTCTCTCCTTCTCTACAGATCTGAGAGGTAGACTATCCTTTCTTCTAATATGTTTATAGTATTACTCTTTAAGTCTAAATCATGAACCCATTCCAACCTTTTCTTGGTATAGGGTATTAGATGCTGGTCAATGTCTAGTTTCTGCTATACTATTTTCCAATTTTCCCAACAATTTTTGTCAAATAGTGAGTTCTTATTTGAGAAACTGGGATCTTTGGGTTTATCTAACACCTAACCTATTGCACTGATCAACTACTTTCTTAGCCAGTATCAAATAGTTTTGATAAGTGGTGCTTTATAATATAGTTTTAGGTCTGATACAGCTAGGTCACTTTCATTTGCATTTTTAATTAATTCCCTTAAACTTAATTAATTAATTAAGAATTAATTAATTCTTGACTTCCAGATGAAGTTTGTTATTATTTTTTCTAGCTCTGTAACTTCTTAGGAGTTTGATTGATATGGCACTAAATAAATAGATTAATTTAGGTAGAATTGTCATTTTTATTATATTAGTTTAGCCTACCCATGAGCACTTGATATTTTTCCAATTGTTAGATCTCACTTTATCAGTGTGGAAAGTGTTTTGTAATTGTGTTTATATGATTCCTGACTTTGTCTTGGGAGGAAGACTCCCAAATATTTTATATTATCTACCAATCATTTTAAATGGAATTTCTCTTTGTAACTTTCTTTCTTTCTTTTCTTTTTTTTCCTTTTTCTTTCTTTCTTTTTTTCCCCTAAGGCTGGGGTTAAGTGACTTGCACAGGGTCACACAGCTAGGAAGTGTTAAGTGTCTGAGGCCAGATTTGAACTTGGGTCCTCCTGAATTCAGAGCTGGTGCTCTATCCACTGTGCCACCTAGCTGCCCCTCTCTTTGTAGCTGGACTTTGTTGGTAACATTTAGAAAAGCTGATGATTTATGTGAACTTATTTAGTTTCCTACAACTTTGCTAAAGTTGTTAATTGTTTCTAATAGTTTTTAGTTGATTCTCTAGGATTTTCTATACCATCAAATCATCTTCAAAGAATAATAATTTTATTTCCTCATTACCTACTCTAATTTTTTTTATTTTTCTTCTTTTATTGCTAAAGCTAACATTTGTAATACAATATTGAATAATAATGGTGATAGTGAGCAACCTTGTTTGACCCCTGACCTAGTTTATCCCCATCACATACGATGTTTGCTGATGGTTTTAAATAGATGCTGTTGATCATATCCTTTGATCTAGCAGTGTTTCTATTGGGCCTGTATCCCAAAGAGATCATAAAGAAGGGAAAAGGACCTACATGTGCAAAAATGTTTGTGGCAGCTCTTTTTGTAGTGGCAAGGAACTGGAAACTGAATGGATGCTCATCAATTGGAAAATGGCTGAATAAATTATGCTATATGAACATTATGGAATATTATTGTTTTATAAGAAACAATCAACAGATGATTTCAGAGAGACATGAATTAATGGTAAGTGAATTAGTAGAACCAAGAGAACATTGTACATGGAAACAAGATGATTATAAGATGATCAATCTGATGAATTTAGTTCTTTTCAGCAAGAGATGATTCAGGCCAATTCTAATAGACTTGTGATGGACAGAGCTATCTGCATCCTGAGAAAGGATTATGGGAACTGAATGTGGATCACAACATAGTATTTTCACCTTTTTGAGGTTTGCTTCTTTTTCCTTTTCTTTTCTTTTTTTGATCTGATTTTTCTTGTGAGCATAATAAATGTGGAAATATGCATAGAAGGAATTGCACAAATTGGATTACTTACTTGTAGGACAAGGGGGAGGAAAGGAGAAAAAAATTTGAAACACGAGGTTTTTCAGAGGGTGAATGTTGAAAAATATGCACATATTTTTAAAATAAAAAGCTAAAAAAATCATCCCATGTTCAGTTTCAGGTTATTTTTTTTTTCATTTACCTTGTGTGTATTATATTTCCTGGTAGTTTATTTAATTTTGCATTAGTTCATATGTTTTTTCTCATGCTTCTCTGTTCTTTATAGTCATTATGTCTTAACGATATTGTAATAATCTATTATATTTATATACCTCTTATCCATATATGAGTTTATTGAATGATATTATTTGATTATTTTTGTTAATGGTTGTTGCATGTATAATAAATATAAAATTAAAAATATTACTGATGATGATCAACAGTTGCCATCAGCTTTTTCAGAACCTTAGAATATAGATGATTTGTTAACTTGAACTCATTAAGGTTAGATTGGTGCTCTTACTTCAGTTGAATTCATCTCTCTATTAGCCATATTTGTTCTTTTCTTTCAACTCAAAAGTTTATTCTCCTTAACAGAGAGAACACAAAGGAAGAATTGAACAGTTATGTCTTCCTTCCACTTTCTTTTATTGTTTTTTTCCTCTAAGCAGGTATTCTATCTCTTCTTTTATCATGCTTTTTTCTCCCATATATCTTTATATGAAAGAAAAGAGCAGCAACAACAAAAATTTTTTTGTTGTTCAATTCTGTCCATCTAAGCTTTCAGGTTTACTTCTTTGTATTTATATTTTATTTCCTGTTCTTGCTTCCAACTTCTGTATGAGTCATATGTTTGCTGTGCATCTATATGAACTTAGGCAGCGCCCCTCCTTATCCCATATTTTGTCTTCAAATGTATTCTTTAAGACTTGCCATATATCTCTAGCTGAATTTCCCCATAGAATTTTAGGCTGCTGTATTCTACCTTTATTCATTTGTTTCCCATGCACTGTGCTTCCCCCAAATCTAGTATTTGTCAGGCAGTCAACAATTATTTATTAAGCTCCTACTATATACTAGGTGAAAAGTATTAGAGATAAAAGAAGTGTAAAGGCCATTCCAGATCTCAGAGTCTAATATTTGTCTCACAGTGTCCAACTCTAGTGTTCTCCATCCACAGACTTCTAAGAGAGTAGTCACTGTTGTTCCTAAAGGTTACTCTTTATTTCTTCCTTACCAACCATTTCCTTTGTTATCCTATCTCTGATACATACTAGTTTTCTGACCCTAGATAAAAGAGATTTAATCAATCATCTTCTTACTCTGTTGTAAGCAATGCTCTAAAGCTATAAATTGCAAAGAGAGTGCCAAGCCTCATCCAAAGGAGTTTCTTCCTTTAGGAGATTGTTAGACCACTGAAATCACAAGGGCAATAACAATCTCTTTACTTTTTTTTTTTAAAGATTTAGGCTCATGTAGCAGTTCACTTATTTGCTCCCTGAAATTTATGACAGAGGAAATGCTCATTAAATAAGCCAAGAAATTTTTCTATAGTTTGTTTTTCCTTGTCTGTCAGTAACATGAAGGGTTTTGATGTGATGTCATCTACAAACTTGGTGGCATTGTAGCTAGATGTTGGAGCTAAAATCAAGAAAATCTGAAATAAAATCCTACTTCATAAACTTAAGCACATCAGTTAAGCTCTCTGAGCCTCAGTTTCCTCATCTGTAAAATGAGGGAGTTGGACATAATGGGATCGTAGAAACTCTGATAACCTCCCTCCTCTTTGAGGAGTCTTGTTTCTATTACTATTCTAGATGTTCAGTGTTTCTTCTCTCCTTTCTTATGTGTGATGTTATTTTAACTTCCTGACACAGGTCAGGAATTCCTGTTTTACTGTTCAGAATCCTCTTATTTCTTTGTTTCTAAGTTGAAGTCCTTCTCATTGTGTGTGGGTATGTGTGTGATAAATAGCAAGGATAAAATTTGAGCCCATGTATTGTAATATATATCAATTGATTTGCTTCCTGTATCATCAGTGTAGGCCTTGATGTACAATAGTCACTCATAATTAGTTTTTAATCTTTGTCTTTTCCTAATCATCCTCACTTAGGCTGTGGAAGACATCCAGGAAAAAGTAGCTGGGTTGGCTAGCTCTTGTCCTTTGTAGGTTTAATTGGGAAGTTTCTCTGGGAGTGTGAGCTTTCTACCTTAAAAGTAAACAGGATAGTATTCTTCGCTTTCTGAAAACTCATTCTCCTTATTAAGAAAAAGATAATAAATAATAAGAATAGAGCAGATAGATCTGTCTTTTCATTTTGCTTTTTAGAATTATTTCCATATATATTTCAAAAAAAAACAAACCTCATCATAGTTTAGGACATGATTTTTCCAGCTCTTTGTCTCAATTAATCCTCCTCCAGATACCCTCTATCATGTTTTATTCTTTGGGTTCCTGAATTCCCTTACACGAAGAGTATGGCTCTTGAAGACTTTATGAATACTTGGCTCACACTCTTTATCTTAATTCTTTCCCTTATACTATAGGATTTCAACCTATATGCTGATAGCTATTAGAACATTACAGTCTCCCAGATCCCTAATCTGTTCCAACTCCCAAAATTTACATTAAAAATGTTTTTTTTTTATTTTTCCAAATGCATGCAAAGATAGTTTTTAACACTAACCTTTGCAAGACTTTATCTTCCAAATTTTTCTTTGTTTTCTACCTTTCTCCCTTCTCCCCTCCACTAGACAGGAATCAATTAACTATAGATTAAACAAGAGCAAATCTTCTAAACCTATGTCCATATTCATTATGTTGCATAAGAAAAATCAGATGTAAAGGGAAAAAACAGAGAAAGAATAAAATCAAGCAAGCAACAACAAAAAAGTGAAAATACTGTGCTTTGATCCACATTCAGTCTCCATAGTTCTCTCTTTGAATGCAGATGGCGCTCTCCATCACAAGTCTGTTGTAATTGCCTTGAATCACTTCATTGTTGAAAAGAACCAAATCCATCAGAATTAATCATCACATGATCTTGCTATTGCTATGTACAACATTCTCTTGATTCATTTCACTTAGTATCAGTTCATGTGAGTCTCTCCAGGCCTCTCTGTATTCATCCTGTTGGTTGTTTCTTACAGAACAATAATATTCCATAACATTCATAAAACACAGTTTATTTAACCATTCTCCAATTGATGGCCATCCATTCAGTTTCCAATTTTTTGCCACTACAAAAAGGGCTGCCACAAACATTTTTGTACATCAAGGTGGTCTTCCCTTTTTTATGGTCTCTTTGAGATACAGGCTTAGTAGACACACTGCTGGATCAAAGGGCTTGCACAGTTTTGATAACTTTTTGAGCATAGTTCCAAATTGTTCTCCAGAATGATTGGATGCGTCCATAACTCCACCAACAATGTATTAGTGCCATGACCTACTTCTTTACTTCCCATAGCCACATATAAGATGGTAACACCCTTGATTTCAGCATCACTCATAAATGATCTTCTGCTTTCTTGATCAAAAGCTCTAAAATTCCTTTATCCACAATAATGTCTTATATTTTTATCTTTCCCTGTCTTAACCTTCTAAAATTTATTCATCATGTTTACAGTGATCTCTATTCCCTCCATTGCTCAACTGTCCCAAACCATCCACACTTGCTCTAATTTTACTTCCCTTCTCAATACTGACTTTATATTAACCATTTTAACTTCTTTACATTGAGGCTTCTTAAACTTTTTCCACTCGACCTCTTTTCATCTGATAAATTTTACATGTCCCCAGCTATATAGGGATATAAAATAGGCGTACAAATCAAACATTTACTACTAATAAAACAAATTTAATGACCTCCACAACCCATATGGGGTTGCAATCCACAGTTTAAGAAGCTTTGCTAGACAGGAACTGTATGAACACAATTACAAAATATTTTCCACACAAATAAAGTTAGATCTAAACAATTGGAAGAATATTAAGTGCTCATAGGTAAGTTGAACTAACATAATAAAAATGAAATTCTACCTAAATTAATCTGCTTATTGAGACATGTACTAATCAAATGGCCAAAAAATTAGAGCTAGAAAAAATAATAAAATTCATATTGAAGAATTTCAAGGGAATCAATGAAAAAATTGTAAATGAAGGGGGTTTAGTTATACCTTAAACTATATTGATACTGATTAAGAAATAGTGTGGTGGATCAGTTGAATCGATTAGATTCACAAGACACAATAGTCAATGACTATAGTAAAGTAGTGTTTGATAAACCCAAAGATTTCAGCTTCTGGGATAAGAACTCACTCCATGACAAAAATTGCTGGGAAATTTGGCAAATCGTGTGCCAAAAATTAGGCATTGACCAACACTTAACACCCTTTACTGAGATAAAGTTGAAAAGGGTTCATGATTTAGATATAAAAGGTGATACTATAAGCAGATCAGGAGAACAACAGATGTCTAGTTCTCAGTTGTGTGGATAAGGGAAGAATGCATAGCCAAAGAAAAACTAGAGAACATTTATGAAATGCAAAATGGATAACTTTTATTGTATTAAATTTAAAAGTTTTTGTACAAATAAAACCAATGTAATTAGAAGCGAAGCAGAAAACTGGGGAAAATTTTTTGCATTTAAGAGTTCTGATGAAGATCTCATTTCTAAAATATATAGAAAATTGACTCAAATTTATAAGAATATACATCTTCTCCAATTGATAAATGGTCAGAGATTTGAAGAGATAATTTTTAGACAAAGAAAGTAAAGCTTTTTCCAGTCATATAAAAATGCTCTAAATCACTTTTGATTAGAGAGATGCAAATTAAGACAACATTGTGGTACCAATATATACATCTCAGATTGACTAAAATGACAGAATATGGTAATGATAAATGTTGGAGGAGATGTGGGAAAATTGAACCACTAAGACATTGTTGGTGAAGTTGTAAACTGATCCAACCATTTTAGAGAGCAATTTGGAACTGTATCTAAAGGGCTATCAAACTGCCATCATATGGGGAATAGTTGAATAAGTTATGGTATATGAATGTTATGGAATATTATTTTGTAAGAAAGGACCAGCAGGATGCTTTCAGAAAGGCCTGGAGAGACCTACATGAACAGATGCTGAGTGAAGTGAATAGAAACAAGAGAACATTACATACAACAAGAAGAAGATTGTGATTGACATGGCTCTTTTCAACAATGAGGTGATTCAGGCCATTTCCAATAGACTTCTGATGTAGAGAGCCATCAGCATCCAGAAAGAGGACTAAGGAATGTGGATCACAACATCGTATTTTCACTTTTTTGTTGTTTGCTTGCTTTTTGTTTTCTCATTTTTTTTCCTTTTTGATATTATTTTTTGTCCAGCATGATAATGGTGGCAATATGTTTAGAAGAATTGCACATATTTAACATGTACTGGATCACTTGCCATCTTGGAGAGAGGGTGCGGGAAGGGAGGGAGAAAAATGTGGAACACAAGGTTCAGCAAGGATGAATGTTGAAAACGATCTTTG
This sequence comes from Sminthopsis crassicaudata, assembly GCF_048593235.1. Taxonomy (NCBI): domain Eukaryota; kingdom Metazoa; phylum Chordata; class Mammalia; order Dasyuromorphia; family Dasyuridae; genus Sminthopsis; species Sminthopsis crassicaudata. The sequence continues at coordinate 314,046,658 of NC_133619.1, read as the reverse complement.
CATTTATTTTAGAAACAAAAAGTTATTATTAAAAAATTTAAAAAGAAGTTTTGATGTGCATTATCCCTACTCTCCATAGCTTACCTTCTTGGCTTGTCAATGCTGAAAGCCCAACTTTGGCTTACTCTAACATCCACCTCAGTTACTCTTATTATTCTGTTAAATAGCAAGACAGTGCTATTTAATGCTCCTTAAATGATTTTCTGTTCCACTAAATATAGAAGCTTTCAGTTCTTTTCTTCTTTCCTAAAACATCCTAAACTCTATACTTCTTTACTTTTTCAGATAAGAAGCTTACCTGATATGTTAATGAAAAAATAGAGATACTTGGGAAAGTTTCCCCTTTTCTCCTTTTCTAAATTTAAAAACTATTTGGCATCATCCACCCTCCATGTTTTTCCTGTTCTCCATGAAGAAGTGACCGTTTTCTTCTTTAAGACTACCACTACTATATGTACCCTGGATTCTATTGCTTCATGGCTTTTCCTTCAGAATTTTGGGGTTTCCTCATCAATATCATCCTAAATCTTTCATCCCCTTCTCACCTGAACCAATTGAAAAAATCATCTATATTCAGTGCTTCTACTTTTAGGCTCAGCTAAAAGCCTGTCTTTTCCCAACTCTTCTTAATTCTAGTACCTTTTCTCCGTTCTTTGATTCCTGTCCATCTGTATATAGCTTGTTTTGTATGTATTTATTAGTATATTGTCTCCCTCATTCACTAATATGCTCCTTGAGGGCAATGATTATTCAAATTTTGCCTCTTTTTGTACCCCCAGCATTTAGCATAGTGCCTGGCATTTTATAGGTATTTAATAAATGTTTGTTTATTTACTTCCTGTACTTTCCCTTTATAACATAACTTTCAGCTTCCTGAACCAATTGAAATTATAGTATCAAAAGTAATCCATTATTTCTTAATTGCCAAATCTGATAGTCTTTCCAGATCTATTTGCAAGTAACTTTCTGACAAAATGGCTTTATTTTTGTTTACTTTTATTTTATTCCTACTATTTATTTTATTCATAACTACTTATTATTTTACTTTTGAAAATATATGCTTAGGACTTTAATTGGCAATTGGAGATGCTCAATAAATGCTTCCTGATTGAGTTATATGTTAATTAACAATTCATTCTATTTGTTCCTTTTTGTCTGGCTTTTTAAAAGTAATGCACAGTAGTGCTTTCAAATTCAAATACAAATGAAAGTCATTAAACTTTTGGGTCCCAAATCTACATGTTCTATCTCACATGTTTATTTATTTTGTTAAATATTTCTGAATTACATTTAATCTGATTCCAGCAGGCTTAAAGTTTGATATATCTGATGTATTGTAGAACTATATTCTATTTGTGAGAGTTCCCCAGATTGTCTCCTCACATTGGAGTCTGTAATTCAATCTATTTACTAACAATATTTTTTGAATACCCAAATTATGGAGATAGTCCTTATATAGTGAATAGAGTGTTGGACTTGGTGTCAGAAAGACTGGGTTCAATTCATGCCTCTAAAGCTTATTTCCTGTGACATGTCTTTTAAGCTTTAATGTCTTCATGTGCAAAATGATAATAATCATACCTGTAGTTCCTGCTTTACAACAATTTTTTTTTGGTAAACTCAAATGAGATATCTTGGAAATGCTTTGAAAATTTGATGCTCTGAATAAATTTAAGCTCTTATTTTTGCCAACTTTCCTTGGACTTTTAAATTTTCCTCTGTGCATTTCTGGGTTACTCTACTACTAGTCTTCTAATAATACTATCCTTCAAAAAAAAAACAGCACCAGGTTAAAAATATATTGAGCTTTCTAGATTGTTTGGCTTTGGGGTTATCTAGAGTTTACCAGATTAGGATCAGATAAAGATAATTATATCTGTTTTTTTATTGTGATTAGTTAGGGTCCTCATCATCTTGTGTATGTGTTGGTTTTTTTTGTTTTGTTTTGTTTTGTTTTTTGCAGATAGTAGTTCCCATACCATCATGGTCTTCAAAAACCCAAAAATCTATCACAGACTTTAAGAAATTCTCTGAGGAACTAGCTGTAATTTACAAATATTCTCCCTTTAAAACAGAGATTGAATTAATGCAGCAGTTTGACAAGATCTATAGAAAATCTGGTAAGATCATCAGACCACTTGATTGTCTGACACAGTAAATATATAAAACGTAGTCATAAGGGTATATATCAGTCAGACTTTGAAATTTCCCATGGAGTAGCATTCATTTTATCTATATGGTTTGTTTATTAAGAAAACATATAAATGGCATAGTTTATTGAAGTGTCAGGCTCAGAGTCAAGAAGACCTGCTGTGGACTCCCACATCTAATGCTTACCATACTGACATACCTATGGGCTAGTTTCTTAATCTCTAAGTGCCTCAGGAAACTGTCTGAGCTGCTGAAGTAGGAGAGATGATGCTGACCAGCATTGGGAGAAAGAGTCATGTTGAGAGCTCCCTACAATGCAGAGAAAGCAGACAACAATTCTTCAGAGTACAGCAGGAACCACATCAAAGTGCAATTGGCAAATATTTTACAAAATAAGTACATTTGATTTCACTGAGGAAATGTGGTCTATTTTTAAAAATGTTTTGTTAAATATGATATTTTGTTAACATAATAATACTATATTAAAATTAGTATTTATAATATAGAGGGAGGATTTAAAAACCTAGTTAGAAGGCTAATCCTGTAAAATGTTTTTTTGTTATTTTGTTTTGAAAATATGATAGTGAAATTCTCAAGTATTTAAAACAGATTTAAAACTTAAACCTCTGATATTCTCCCAGGTACTTTGGTGGTTATATATAACTTGAAATTAATGCTCAATGGAGAACCAGAACTGGACATTAAAACTAACAAAGAAGATATTCTCATAGCTGGAGTTCTTGAAGAGTAAGTACTGTTCATAGTGTCTCTTTTAGATAGACTGATACCTTTAGTTAAGCAATCTGTATGAAGTATCTTTTGTGTATAGAGCACTTTGCTAGGTTCTGGGAGACAAAAAGTTTAGATAAGATGTGGTACCTGTGTTTATGAAGTTTGCAGTCCACTAGAACAAATTAATACATTTACCAATAATTTTAATTAAAGAATGATAAATATATTAGTATAAACAAAGTATTTTGTGATATTTGAAGGAAGAAAAAGGACTACAACAAGGTGATTCATGGAAGGCTACTTGGAAGAAGAGCTTTTGAGTAGGGCTTTTGTTTTTTTCTCAGAGATTTAAATAGCAGGGATCCTTAAATACAGCATGGCACAATAAATACAGTGCTGAATTTGGAGTCAGCAAAATCCAGATTAAAATTCCACCTTGATCACACATTGTCTGTGTGTCTGGGCATGTCAGGGGGTTGGACTCAAAGAAATCTGTTCTAGATTTATTCTGCTTGGCTCCAGAGAACAAAAGCAAGAGGTAAATAGGGATTTGCTACCAAGAGATAATTTCCTAACAGAGCTGTCCAGACATAAGAATGGGCTGCCCTGAGATATAATTTCCCTCTTGTTGGAAAACATCAAGCCAAAGCTAGATAACCTCTTATCATATATATTGCAATGAGTTGGATTTGATGGCTATTAAGGACTTTTTCATCTATCACATTCTGTGAAAGACTGGTGGTTTTCATATTTAGATAAAATCTCGATTTTTAGCTATAGACAGAATAGAAACTAGATCAGAAGGGTTAAGAATGAAATGACTGGTAATTTAATGTAGGTAATATCAATAGCTTACACTCTTCACAAGTTTGAACTTGACAGAAAGAGTTGAAATCTAAGGTAAATGAGATATAGAAAAAAAGAGAATAATTGTCTTTTCTAAGCACATTCAAATACTCTGTCACAGATGAAATTTCTCCTATACAGTTTGAAAAAATTTGCAGAGATTACTGCAGCAATTCCATGTTCTTTGAAGGATCATTTTAAAAAGAAGAAGTGGCAAAGGCTAGGAGATGGGCCAGTGTTCCAATTTTGTTAATGGGAACAAGCAGGATTTTGCATACAATAAGCTATTAAGTTTGATATTAATTCATAGAAAAATCATAGCAGAGATTAATGGGTGAATTTTTAGAAAGGAAGTAGTGGCCACTAAAGCCAACATGAATTCACTAAGAACCAATCATTTCATGTACCTAATTTGAGTATTTGGAAGGGTTATTAGCCTAGTAAATCAAGGAAATGCCACAAATATATTAAGTATCTTCAGGGAGGTCCTTGACAGAGGTTTTTACTGTATCCTCATGGACAAGATGGGGAGACTTTGACTGGGAGTTACTGAAGTCAGGGAGCACAGCAATTAATTAAATGACCAGACTCTTAAGAGTTTTCTATTGGATTTGAAAGAACATTAATTCTAAACCTTATTTTCTCTCCTCATACTACCTCTGCCATCTCCATTCCCTCCTTTGCAATGGGACCTTTCATCATCCTTCACTAAAATAAATAAATAAATAAATAAAGCTATCCATTTACCAAATTCTGGCCTTTAAATTACCTTGGTATTATCCCTTATTATTGATTTCATTCTGAGGGAAAGAGTTAGATTTTCTTGAAAACACTGATTCCTTTTTTCATGCCCTCAATGCCATCCATTATCACTTATCTTCTAGGAGATTGCTATTTTAATTATCCTCTCTAATGTTTTTTTTTTCCTGCTTTTTTTCCTTCCTTAATTTTCAATCTTACTACATCTTCCACTAACTCTGTCAACTACAAACATGCTCAGAATTTCCCCTTTCTTTTTAGCCTACTTTCCTAGCCAAACTCCTGGACAAATCTTTCTACTATTGATGTTCTTAATTTCTCACTTCCCACTTACTTGACAATCTTTTGCAGTCTGGCTTCTCCTTCCACAAATCAACTGAAACTGTTTTCTTCAAGGTCATTGGTGATTTCTTGATTGCCAGATCCAAAGACCTTTTCTATAGATTTGACCATGATGATCACCCTCCTTTTGGATATTCTTGGGATATTCTTCCTAGGTTTTTGAGAAACTGATCATGACTCTTAATTTACCTGTCCAACTAATCCTTAGTCTCCAGTGAAGTGTTATCATCTGAGTTTTATCCTCCATATGTGCACATGGGCCCTTTTGTCCTCTCTTTTTGCATTCTCTCTTGGCAGTCTTATCAGCTCTCATGGATCTGTTTGACTCCTAAATATAGATATTTACCTTGTATGTTACTCCATAGTTCCAGGCCCTAATTTTCAGCTCTGTGTTTAACATTTCCACCTCAATATTCCATTGGCATATCAAATTGAACTCATTGTTTTTTTGTTTTTTTTTTTTCCCATGGCTTAATAACTTCTTGATTTTGGTGGAGAGTACCACTGTTCTTGTTTACTTGTGTTCAAAATCTAGAAGTCATCTTTAACTTTATTATTTCACTTAATTCTCTTTCTCTAGTCAGTTCTCATATTAATTATACCTCCACAATATTTCTAACATCATTTTCTTTCATCTACCTCCCTTACCCCACAATTTATATAAATTCATACTTTATATATATTAATATCACACACACACACACACACACACACACAAAGATAGTCATCTTTAAATGATTGCAATGGTGTCCTGTTTGGTCTCTGTACATCTGGCCTTTTTCTTCCCCATTACCTATAATCCTGCTAAAATGAAATTCTTAAAGCACAAATCATTTCACTACTCAAGAAGCTTCAGTAGCTATCAGTTGTCACAAGGCCATTTCCAATGTTTGGCATTTAAAGGCTCTCACACTATGGCTCTCGCTTCTGTTTTCTATTAAGATTATTCATTATTCTCCTTCTTACCCTGTTTACTCCAGCCAGCTTTACATGCTTCTTCTTTCCCATACTTGACATTGTATTTCCTGCTTCCATTTTATTCCATGGAATATCCCCCTCATCCCTAGAATATTCCCCCTTTTTATCTTTGGTTCCAATAGAACCAGCCAGTCACCAATCATAGCTCCTGTCAAGGCTGAGTTTAAATGTCACCTTCAGTAGCAGGCCTCCCTTCAATTCCCTCAGTTCTTAGTTCTCTATTCACCCTGCACAACCCCCAAAGTTCCATTGTTATTCAGTAATATTCAGTCATGTCTGATTCTTCATGACTTCTTTTGGAATTTTCTTGGCAAGACGCTGAACTGATTTGTCATTTCCTTTTCCACCTCAATTTACAGATATGGAAACTGAGGTAAACAGGATTAAATGATTTGCCCAGAGTCACACAGCTAGCAAATATCTGAGTCTAGATTGGAATTCAGATCTTCCTGGTTCTTGGTCTGGCAGTCTATCCACTGACATAATTACTTTGCATTTAATTTGTACTTTTAAAAAAGTGTATTTGTCTTTCACATAGTAGGTATTTAATAAATGTTTATAGTCTCAGTAAAATATAAAATCTCCTAAGCTGGTCATTGTCTCTTTTTTATCTTTTTGTGTCTTCTGAATGTGTCAGGCTTTTCCTTAATACCTGTTTGATTGATTCAGACTGGAAAAAGTTTTCTTATGGAGAGCCACAGAACTCTGCAGTTAACCTGTTTTACTTAACATTTTTATCAGAGATAGATGAAGCCAAAATGGCATGCTTATTTAGTTTATTGATAATCTGAAGCTAATACATAAGATTACAGATTTAGAAACCAGAAATGCTTCTAACAGCAGAATGAATGCAGAAAGATTAACTTATTAAAAAAAAAAAGGTAAGATCATAGGATCATAAATTGATAGCTCGAAGGGATTTAAGAGACAATCTAATTGAAACTCATTTTACAAATGAGGAGACTGAAACCAGTGGAGTTAAGTGAGTTAACAAAGATGATACAAAGTATGATAGGCAAGATTTGAACCTTGACTCCAGATAATCTTTTCACTGAGCTGTGTTTAGGTTTAAAAATGTACAATTATAAGAAATAGATGAATAAATGAAATATAGATATAGGTATAGATACACACATGCATGTAAAGTCTGGGCTAGCTCCTTGAAGGGTTCAGAATCAGCCAGAGTCAGGATAAGCAAAAGTCCTTGTTTTTTTTTTTTCCTTTTTAAATTAATTTTATAATTATAATTCTTTTTTGACACTACATATACATGAGTAATTTTTTTACAACATTATCCCTTGTATTTATTTTTCCAAATTTTCCCCTCCTTCCCTCTACTCCCTCCCCTAGATGACAGGCAATGCCATACATATTAAATGTGTTATGGTATAACCTAGATACAATATATGTGTGTAAATCCAAGTTTCTTGTTGCATGGTAAGAATTGGATTCCGAAGGTATAAGTAACCTGGGTAGAAAGACAGTAGTGCAAATAGTTTACATTCAATTCCCAGTGTTCCTTCTCTCGGTGTAGCTGTTTCTGTCCATCATTGATCAACTGGAAGTCAATTGGATCTTCTTTATGTTGAAGATATCCACTTCAATCAGAATATATCTTCATACAGTATTATTGTTGAAGTGTATAGTGATCTCCTGGTCCTGCTCATTTCACTCAGCATCAATTCATGTAAGTCTCTCCAAACCTCTCTGTATTTATCCTGCTGGTCATTTCTTACAGAGCAATAATATTCCTTAACATTCATATACCATAATTTACCCAACCATTCTCCAATTTTCTAGTTTCTAGCCACTACAAAAAGAGCTGCCACAAACATTTTGGCACATACAGGTCCCTTTCCCATCTTTAGTATTTCTTTGGGATATAAGCCCAGTAATAGCATCGCTGAGTTAAAGGGTATGCACACTTTGATAACTTTTTGGGCATAGTTCCAAATTATTCTCCAGAATGGCTGGATTCTTTCCCAACTCCACCAATAATGCATCAGTGTCCCAGTTTTCCCACATCCCCTCCAACATTCATCATTATCTTTTCCCGTCATCTTAGCCAATCTGACAGGTGTGTAATGGTATCTTAGTGTTGTCTTAATTTGCATTTCTCTGATCAGTAGTGATTTGGAACACTCTTTAATATGAGTAGATACAGTTTCAATTTCATCATTTGGAAATTGCCTGTTCATATCCTATGACCATTTATCAATTGAAGAATGGTTCGGTTTCTTATAAATTAGAGTCAGTTCTCTATATATTTTGGAAATGAGGCCTTTATCAGAACCTTTAATTGTAAAAATATTTTCCCAATTTGTTACTTCTCTTCTAATCTTGTTTGCATTAGTTTTGTTTGTACAAAAGCTTTTTAATTTAATGTAATCAAAATCTTCTATTTTGTGATCAATAATGATCTCTAGTTCTCCTTTAGTCATAAATTCCTTCCTCTTCCACAGGTCTGAGAGGTAGACTATCCTCTGTTCCTCTAATCTATTTATGTTCTCATTCTTTATGTCTAAATCATGGACCCATTTTGATCTTATCTTGGTATATGGTGTTAAGTGTGGATCCATATATCTAATTTCTGCCATACTAATTTCCAGTTTTCCCAACAATTTTTTTCAAATAATGAATTATTATCCCAGTGTCCCAGTTTTCCCACATCCCCTCCAACATTCATCATTATCTTTTCCTGTCATCTTAGCCAATCTGACAGGTGTGTAATGGTATCTTAGTGTTGTCTTAATTTGCATTTCTCTGATCAGTAGTGATTTGGAACACTCTTTGGGTTTATCAAATACTAGATTGCTATAGTTGTACCGTATTTTGTCCTGTGTACGTAACATGTTCCACTGATTGACTTGTCTATTTCTTAGCCAAAACCAAATGGTTTTGGTGACTGCTGCTTTAAAATATAGCTTTAGATCAGGTACACCTAGACCACCTTCATCTGACTTTTTTTTCCATTAACTCCCTTGAAATTCTCCACCTTTTATTCTTCCACATAAATTTTGTTATTTTTTCTAGGTCATTAAAATAGTTTCTTGGGAGTCTGATTGGTATAGCACTAAATAAATAGATTAGTTTGGAGAGTATTGTCACCTTTATTATATTCGCTTGGCCTATCCAAGAGCACTGAATGTCTTTCCAATTATTTAAATCTGACTTTATTTTTGTGGCAAGTGTTTTGTAATTTTGCTCATATAATCCTGACTTTTCTTTGGTAGATGGATTCCCAAATATTTTATACTCTCGACAGTTGTTTTGAATGGAATTTCTCTTTGTATCTCTTGCTGTTGCATTTTGTTGGTGATGTATAAAAATTCTGAGGATTTATGTGGATTTATTTTGTATCTAGCAACTTTGCTAAAGTTGTAAATTATTTCTAATAACTTTTTATTAGAATCTCTGGGGTTCTCTAAGTATATCATCATATCATCTGCAAAGAGTGACAGTTTGATTTCCTCATTACCTACTCTTATTCCTTTAATCTCTTTCTAGACTCTTATTGCCAAGGCTAGCATATCTAATACAATATTGAATAGTAATGGTGATAGTAGGCAACCTTGTTTCACTCCTGATCTTACTGGGAAAGGTTCCAGTTTATCTCCATTACATATTATGCTTACTGATGGTCTTAAATATATACTCCTGACTATTTTAAGGAATATTCCATTTATTCCTATACTCTCAAGTGTTTTTAGTAGGAATGAATGTTGTATTTTATCAAATTAAGCAAAAGTCCTTGCCCTACTTTGGGCACCAAAATGTGATGTTCTGTTTCTCTAAGTCGGAATCCTTTTCTGGGAGCAGGATTCTTGGGGGGCCTCTGGAGAGGCAGCCTTAGTTTTAGTTTCAGTTCAATCACACCAACATGCAGCCAGGAGTTAAAGTCCAGATCCTCTGTTGTGTCCTTCAAAGTCTTGAATCTTTTCCTGTCAGAATGTCTCCAGCTAGCTTCAGTATCTAGTTCCCTCTGAACCCAAAGCCTCCAGCCAGCATGAACGTAGACGTGGGAATGAATCAGACTCTGCCTCCAAGAGTGTGGGATTGTGGGTTTCCTGGAATTCAATCCTAGTTGTGAATCTCCCGGAAGTCCATGGGCAGGCTTTTCCTTTAGACTTGTGAATCTGCTAGACTTGCAAATCCACTGACTCCTAGCTCTGAATCTCCTCGAGCTTCCCTGAAGTTCTCCCCTTGACTTACATCAGACTGACTTACCCCACTCAAAGTTGGCTCCTTATATCCTCCCAGAGAATGGGCTTGTGGGTACTCCATGGGCTTGTGGGAACTCCTTACAGAACCAATGAGCAAACTCCTTTAAAGGTGTAAACTCCTTTAAAGGTGTGAACTCTGAGCTAGAGAATTGTTAAGTATCAGACAACCGACTTAGCACCTAGTAATAATCCTAACACACAAACACATATATAAACTTAAGTTAGGTGATATAGTGGATTGAATGCCAATTCTAGAATCAGGAATAGTCATCTTCCTGAGTTTAAATCTCCCCTCAGACACTTATTAGGTAGGAAAATCACCTAACCTTGCTTACCTTAGTTATCTCACCTGTAAAAAAGACCTGGGAAAAGTAATGTAATCAAATAAACAACAAATAAGCATGCCATTTTGTATTCATCTGTCTCTGATAAAAATGTCAAGTAAACCAGGTTAATTCCAGAGTCCTGTGGTTCTCTCTCCAGTCTGAAGCCACTCCAGTATCTTTGTTAAGAAAACTCCAAATAGGGTCATAAAAAGTTGGAGATGACCCAAAAAGAACTGGAAAAAAAACACCACAAAATATTCCTTGTAATATGCTAGGTGCTAGGAAAACAAATAGAAAAGTAGAAATAGTCCCTGACTTGTAGAAATTTTAAATCATAAATTTGAATTCTAATAAATGACATCTTATATAAACGAATACCAGCGAAGGGAATTTGGGCATGGGAAGCAGCAGAGATGGTGAGTTGATATTAAAGTTAATGCCTTTTCCAGAAGTAATATGATGGATTATGATTATATAGTATTATATGATTATTAGCCCAGAGAAAGATGTTTTTAAAATGTTCATTGGCTAAGGAACCAGGTCCATAATGGAGATGCTTGGATAGATGGTTGAATGGGATGTACAAGTGAAGTATCACTTGGTTTCTGGTCAAGTTAATATGTGTGTGTGTGTGTATGTGTGTGTATATGTGCATATATATTTATGTGTGTGTGTAGATGTGTATATATATATATATATATATATATATATATATATATATATATATATATATATATATATATATATATATATATATATATATAGCTCCAATCAGTCATCCGATATCTGAGCTGGACCTAAAGATAGGAGATCCAGAGATCATAGATTTAACTTCACAGGGATTGGAGTCCTTGGTCCTGGGGGTTTGGGGAACAAGTTCAAGTCCAGTGTGAAAGGCATTTGCCCAGGTGAGGAGAAGTAGGATAATGATAGCAAACAAATCATAATATGACCTTAAAGGATGCCTGGATGGATAAGTGGAGGATGAAGACGACAACTTCATTCTGAAAAAGACCTAAATTAGAAGGAAAATGACCCACATGAGCAGAAATGTTTGTGGTAGATCTTTTTGTAGTGGCGAGGAATTGGAAATTGAGTGGATGCCCATCAGTTGGGGAATGGCTGAATAAATTATGGTATATGAATGTTATGGAATATTATTGTTCTGTAAGAAATGATGTGCAAGTTGATTTCAGAAAAGCCTGGAAAGATTTACATGAACTGATGCTAAGTGAAGTGAGCAGAACCAAGAGAACATTGAACATAAGAACAATATGTGATGATCAACTGATGTACTTGGCTCTTTTCAACAATGAGGTGATCCAAAACAATTCTAATAGACTTAGAATGAAAGTGCCATCCACATCCAGAGAGAGAACTGTGGAGACTAAGTGTGGATCAAAGCATAGTATTTTCACCTTTTTTGTTGTTTGCTTGATTTTTTCCCCCTTTGATCTAATTTTACTTGGGCATGACAAATATGAAAATATGTTCAAAAGAATTGTATGTGTTTAATTTATACCAGATTGTTTGCTATCTTGGGGAGGGGGAAGGAAGGGAGAGAGGGAGAAAAATTTGGAACTACGAGATTATGCAAAAGCAAGTTTTGAAAACTGTCTTTTCATGTATTTGGAAAAATAAAATACTATTTATAAAAAGAACCTTCAAAGAAAAAAGACCTGGATGTTATCATGAATTTAAAACTAAATGTTCTTTACAGTATAATATATAAGCCAAAACACTAACGAAATATTGGGTTGTATAAATAGAAATATAATCTCCAGAAGGAGGCAGTTACTCTTAGGTCTGTACTTTTCCTTGGTCAGACATGTACCATGATGAGATGTGGTCATATACATTGTATATTGTGTTTAATTAAGGAGGGACTTTGATGAACAGTTTGGGAAGGCATGACTAGAATGATGTAGTGACTCAAAAAAAGTATTAGAATTGGTGAAAAGAACTGGACAAGTGTTACCTGAAGAAAACTGAGGGAGAAATTAAAATTTCTATGTTCACACATCTGAAGGATTGTCTTTTGAAAGAGGAATTAGACTTCTGTTTAGCCTCAGAAAACAGAACTAAGTTTATGGGGTGGAAGTTAAATGGAAATAGATTGTGGAGCATTAGAAAGAAAAGATTACTATTAATTAGAACTCTCTAAAATTGTGAATGGGCTGCTTCAGTGAGTAGTGTATTTCCTGCCATTATAGGCATAGGTCTTTAAGTGGTAGCTGGAAAACCACTTCTTAGGAATGTTGTCCCACACTTTCATGCTTCTGGTAGTTGATGAAGTAGAGAATCTTTAAAAATTACTTCCAATTCCAACATCTTATGTTTCTGCATTGGACATAGAATGCAGTGAATCAGTTTATTTTTTATTTTTAAAAGATAGTAGAATCTTATCTAGGCATATTTAAACACAAAAGAGAAAGAGCTTGAGAGAGAGAAAGAGAAAGGGAGGGAGAAGGAGAGAGAGAGAGAGAGAGAGAGAGAGAGAGAGAGAGAGAGAGAGAGAGAGAGAGAGAGAGAGAGAGAGAGAGAGAGAGAGAGAGGGGCGCACACTGAAAGACGGGATGGGGAGGGGGGAGATAGGAGAGAGAGAGACAGAGAAAGAGGGAGATGGAGAGAGAGACTGAAGTTAGTGGAAAGCCAGGATGGGGATGAATGAAAGAAAAAGGGAATAGAATTGAAGGCATAGGTTTTACAAAAGAGATGGTATAGTTTTGTTTTGTTTTTTCTCTTACAGGAAGCAAAACGGGACACTTTTTAAAAGTGATTTCTTCTGCTTACTTTTCATATTATTCTATAAGATGAAAGTATATTATATTTATTTTATGATTTAGTTAATAAAGGTGTAGGTGCCCATGATCAAATAGATGGGAGAAAGGAAGAAAGGACATGGAAGGAAAGAAAAAAGGAAATGGAAACAAGGAAGGAAGTAAAAAAAAAAAGGAAAGGAAAGAAAAAGGGATAGAGGGAAGGGAGAAGGAAAAGAAATAAAGGAGGAAGAAATGGAAGGAAAGAGGGAAGGAAGAAAGAAAGGAAGAATAGAGGAAAATAAGGAAGGAGGAAATAAACTTTTATTAAGCTTTTACTATGTTCCAGGTATTGTGCTAAGCATTGGGATACAAATATAAACAAAAAGAAAGACAGCCCTTGTCCTCAAGGAACTTTTATTTTAACCCAGGAATACAACACTCATACAAAGCTGGGGGGGGGGGGGGAACAGGTTGGGGTGGAGGTGGTAGGCCATGGTGTGATGATAATGAAAGTATTTAGTAAGGAGGCATGGTTTTGAAGTACTGACAGTCAGGAACAGGACCAAAAGAGAAATAAAGGCAGGCCTAGCTGCTCTTCTCCACACAATGGAGAATTCAGATCTGATTCATCAAGGAGAGAATGGGGAATGGGTCTAGTGGAGGAGATACTTCTTACTGAGTAGATGAGAGGATGGGCAGCTGTTCCAGAGTGAGGAGGTCCCAGGAACCCAGGGAAATCAATTATGAATCAGCAGTAGAGGACACATGGGTTGCAAGTCAAGGAATAGGGCTGGGAGAGAAATAAAGGCAGCAAAGAGCAATTTGGAGAATAGGACTTTAAATCTTAGATTATCAAACCTGCTCTCTAAACCTTACATGTCTGCCACTTGCTGAAAACCCATTACTAAAATTAATATATAAAATTTCTGTGCAAAAGTAACTTTAATAGATGATTGAGATAGCCTGATATTTTAAGTATGTAGGCCTCCCTAAATTGAGTAATATGTGAAGGGAAAAATTAGTTAAGTAAATTATTTGCTTTTCTAATATTGCATAAAAGCTAATCAGTGTACCATCAAGGTGAATAATTTCAGTAGATTGATGGGGTTGATTTTTGTGATTTTTATATAGGAGGGGCTGAAGTGGGGGGTTGTATGGAAGGAATAACTGTTCACTTGCAGGTTTAAATGAGTATTGTTCCCTGCCTCTGTTCCTGTAGTGATCTTGGTTTGGGGAATTAGTTGGCAGTCAAACATCAGTACAAAATACAAAAGATGGATTATTCATATTTTCTACTAACTGAGATTTTTTAATTATTCATGTACTTAGACAATTTTTTTCAATCTGGAAATAGTGGTTCTTAAGGGAGTCAAAGAAAAGGGTTAAGATAACAGGACGAAGCTTCCTGCTATATTTCTAATCCAATAAAATGTTTATTTGGCCATTTAAGAAAATTATAAGAAAAAATGTAATTTAAGATATTTGGATGCAAATAGAGTTGGCATTGTGTTTTTTAAAAATTACATGAAAAACCAAGTAGAGATAATTCCTTCATTTAGAAGGTATTTGTTGAATGTCTCCTTTGTGTATATTACTCTCTGGTTCTGTTGAAGATGCAAAGTGAGGCAGTGTAGAACCTCTTCCTTCAGGAAGCTTCCTGTCTAACTGGTAAAATTCAGAGTTTAGAAAATAGTACAAGATAAAAATAAGAAGTATCATAAGGCAGCATCTGACAAGCGACAAATACGTTAAATACACTGAGTGCTGAAGTTTAGAGTACAGTATTATCACTTTTATGTAAAGTGGTCATGGTGTAAAGTGGTATTGTTCACTTGGGCTCAGTACCATAGATGTAGAAGAGATTTCACAGACTACCTAATTCAATTCCTCTCCCCACCCACTTTTTTTAAATTTTTATTTATTTTAAGAAGACAGTTGCAGCCAGGGGAAAGAGTGGTGATTTATCCATAGGTCATACATATCAAAGCAGGATTTGAACCCAGATTTCCTGACTCCAGACCAAGTATTCATTTCACTGTGTCAAATTTCCCTAAAAATTAGGATTTGAGTTAGGTCTTGAAGAGCAGATAAAATTTTAATGTGTAGAAAAGGAGCATGTTATGAAGTTAGCACTCACCATTAGACAATAAGTTCCTTCAGCCTCTCCCCCTGCTTTTTATGGCCCTGTTTCTCTTAGTACAACACCTGGAACATATATATGTTTAATTAAAGTTTGTTGATTTGATGTATGAGCCAGACTGTGGAGAACATGGCAGATTTGAGAGGTTGGATTTAATTATATAAGCATCTAGATAAATTCCAGGGAGCTAATTCTAATTAGGTTTATTACATAAAGTTTCATCAATATTCTTTACTTTCTGAGAGTTCATAGGCATAATCATTATTGCTAACATATAAGCATATATACTAACATATAACAGTAATTATTGATAACATAAATATTGCTAATATATAAATTATTGCTAACATTTTAAGATGCACAAAATTATATGTATGTATGCATAAATATAAACACACATGTTATACCAAAAGTTCTAGTGAAATTTGAAAGCAGTCTCCTTGGATTTTTCTTTTAAATGCTTTAAGTATTTAAGGATCAATTTGAACTGACTCTATCCATAGAGTTCAGTCTTCTGTCTCCTACATATTTTGTGTCAACTTAATTTTGTATTAACAAACAATCCCAGACTAGGATGGAACCATGCTACTTTCCAGCTAGTACCAATCCATCTTCCTGTGGCATTGTGGCAGAATTACTTTTGACAACCACACAATAGCTTTTATTTTCTGGCTTGTGAGAGGTGTGGGAAAATTCATTGATGCTGACATGTCACTGTTAAGATGGGAATGCTCTAACAGTGGTCCTCAAACTTTTTAAATAGGGGGCCAGTTCACTGTCCCTCAGACTGTTGGAGGGCGGGACTGTAGTAAAAACAAAAGCTCACACTCTGTCTCCACCCCTCAGCCTATTTGCCATAACCTGGCAGGCTGCATGAATGTCCTCAGCCAGCCAAATCTGGCCCGAGGGCTGTAGTTTGAGAACCCCTGCTCTACGATGTGGTACTTGAGTGCAAAAATAATTCCTAATTGGTTCTTCCTTTGGAAACTTTTAAACTTGCCTTTTATTTAGGCTCTGTTGTACATCTAGTGACCTCCACAGTCCCCCTAAACCTGTTTGTGGTTGTTGTTTTTTTTTTTTTTTTTTTTTTTTTCATGAGGAAACAAGGACTCCACCTTTAAGCATTTACATTTATTTTTTCTTCATTCTTCCTTGCTTCTAAATGTACATATGGAAAAAAACTGAACTCATTAAAAACCATATAATTTGGTGGACTGTGTTATATGTTTTGATTCATAGTCTCAGTTTTTCTGCTATATATTTAGATGCATAATGTTCATATAATTTCACCTCCATAGGACTCAGTTTCTTCATCTAAAATGGGGACATTGGATTAAGTGATTTATAGGTTTCCTTACAATTCTAAAATTTTATGCATCCTATTTTATAATGCTGAAGCTGTCTGACAAAGAATATGTAGCTTGTCCAAAAGCAAAAAAAAAAAAAAAAGGGTACATAAGTCTAATGAAACAAAGACTATTTAATTCATTAGGGAGCTTTTAATGCTGAAAACGTTTAGCTATCTTTATCCCATTTCACCATGATTTTTGTAGTTCCTATAAAGCATGTGACCAACTAGTAAAACATGCAATCAAAAATTACGTGAAAGAAAAAATAAAATGGGCAAGTCATGTAAGGACACAAGCTTTGTAGCAAGACAGATTACGGTGCCAGCTAGACCAATAGTAATGTCATATATATGGGGGGATCCTTTTCTGCCCTGATATGCCAATGGTAGGGATGCAAACCCTCCAGGAGGATACTGAGATCTGAAAGAAAGAAGCCAGTGTGGTTGTAGATTGTGTTTCTTAAGTTAATCGGGTTGTTTGGGGGCAAAGAGACCCAGTCCTTGGTGACAGAAAGACAGAATAATATGACAAATTGTACCACCCCAGGCTGGATTAGATATTATATAGAATAAGAACAAAGAAGGCATAGTATCAAGCATGGACCAGGGCTATGGGGCAAGTTCTTGTATGAGATAGTTGGAGCTTCCTTTGCTGTTTACATTTACTCAAAGTAGTTTATCTTCTCTGTGGAGTGATAGGTCACATTCCCATTCTGGTGAGAGTGAGGAATGATGGATAAATGATTTGAGGGTTGCCTTGGTTAGGATGGGGGGGGCCCTGTTTGTAGGGCTGTTTGCTCCAGGATGGGCAATCACAAATGGGTCAGTAGCAGAGGGAACTTCCAAACTGATGAGATAAGGATTACATGAGTATTTGAGAGTAAAGGGAATAGGGCCAGAATTGAGTTGTGTGTGTGTGTGTGTGTGTGTGTTGTTTTTTTTTTTTTTTTGGTTGGTTTGTTTAAGTTAGCTTCATTGCTCCTAAGTGTTTTATGACTGTCAACCTTCTAAATTCTTTGTTGACCTGTGGGAGGGTTAGATAATGGACGGAGCTTTCATTGGTATAAGGAACTACTAGGTGGGGAAACTTCCTCTAAAAATATAGACTTGTACCTCCCTTCCTTCTTTCCTCCCTCCCTCCCTCCCTTCCTACCTTCCTCCCTCCCTCCTTTCCTTCCTTCCTTCCTTCCTTCCTTCCTTCCTTCCTTCCTTCCTTCCTTCCTTCCTTCCTTCCTTCCTTCCTTCCTTCCTTCCTTCCTTCCTTCCTCCCTCCCTCCCTCCCTCCGTCCCTTCCTTCCTTCCTTCCTTCCTTCCTCCCTTCCTTTGTTCCTCCCTTCCTCCCTCCTTTCCTCTCTTCCTTCCTCCCTCCCTCCCTCCCTCCCTTCCTTCCTTCCTTCCTTCCTCCCTTCCTTTGTTCCTCCCTTCCTCCCTCCTTTCCTCTCTTCCTTCCTCCCTCCCTCTTTTCCTCCCTTCCTTATTTCCTCCCTCCTTCCTTCCTTCCTCCCTCCTTCCTTTCTTCTTCCCTCTGCTCCTACCTCCCTCGGCTCCTCCCTCCCTCCTTTCTTCCCTTTCCTTCCTTCCTCCCTCCCTCCCTCCCTTCCTTCCTCCCTCCCTCCCTCCCTTCCTTCCTTCCTTCCTTCCTTCCTTCCTTCCTTCCTTCCTTCCTTCCTTCCTTCCTTCCTTCCTTCCTTCCTTCCTTCCTTCCTTCCTTCCTTCCTTCCTTCCTCCCTCCCTTCCTTCCTTCCTTCCTCCCTTCCTTCCTCCCTCCCTCTTTTCCTCCCTTCCTTATTTCCTCCCTCCTTCCTTCCTTCCTCCCTCCTTCCTTTCTTCTTCCCTCCCTTCCTTCCTCCCTCTGCTCCTCCCTCCCTCCTTTCTTCCCTTCCTTCCTTTCTTCCTTCCTTCCTTCTTTCTTCTTTCTTTCCTTCCTTCCTTCTCTCAACATTGCCTCTCATTTTAGACTAATGAATCAAGGAGGATTAGTAGAATTTAGGCCCCTTACCTAATAGAGATCTGGATGAGTTTAATGCACATAATAAGCAATATAAAAATATTAATTGTTATTAACTGACTATTAATAATAGTCATAGTAAACTAGCTGTAATTCTATAGTTTGTTTATAGTTCAGAGTTGTGATTTCTTAAATAGATATATTTCATTTGGGGGAGCTTGTCTAAGGCAAGAATTTTGTATGAGTCGAAAAATTATTGGTCATAGTTGAACAAAGTATCTAACAGTAGAAGAAAATTATTTTATATCAGGTCTGTCATATATTTTTGACTATTATCTTTACTTTTCCTCCCCCAACTTGTACTTTCTTTATAATAATTCCAGTCAGTGGAATTTTTTCAGTTTCTAATTCAAAGTCCTCTGAATGTTTTGTTCTTTTTGAAATGATATCTGTTAAATTGCTGTTGTAATAATGCTGGGGACTCGAATGCCAATATTAAAATGCCAAGGACAAGAAGGGATCCCTGGCATTATTACTAACATTTCCACAACCACCTGTCCCCACCCCATCCCTTCTATTGAAGAACTGACTCCAAAACCAATATTTCATGCTATCTAAACGCTAGGAGGACCAGTCTTTTACCAGCTACCTGTCAGAATGCCATGGCATTTCCACACTAGTAATACAGAACAAATGTATTATGGAAAGATAATTTGACAGATTACTCTTGGAGACAGGGTCCTTTTAGCTTTCAGAGAGTTAATGAAGCCAACCACTTCTTAAACCATTTCTTAAATTACTATACAAAGAGAAAATGTAAAAAACCCTAGACCCAAAGTAAAGTCTTCAAAATGTTCCAGGCTATTGTTGTTTAACAGTTTTTCAGTTATATCCAGCTCCTTGTGACCCCATTTGGGATTTTCTTGGCAAAGATGCTGGAATGATTGTCATGCCCTTATGCAGATTATGGTACCAAGGATCTTCCTGACTCCTCACAGAATTCTGTCTACTGTATCATCTAACTACCTGTACCAGCTCTAGAAATGATAAATTTTAGAACTTTAGCTTCTCAGTATTATGGTCTTAATAAGGTTGAATTATATATAAGCATAATCAGGGTTTATTGGTCTAAGAAATATCTACAATCAGGGACTGAGATTCATGAAGTCAAATTGATGCCAAGAGAGTCCAGGGGGCTGATTGTCTTGTATGAGCAGGTATATTTGGGCAGTTGTGATGCCTTAAGGGCCTCCTGATAGAACTTATACAGTGATGCTTTAGAGGACTTAGCAACCTCTTTTCCTCTGTATATACATACATCACTGGGGGGGGGGTTCTACTCCACACTTAATTCACAAGGAATCTTTCAATATTTAAAATGTTTAGCTCTCATCCCTAATTCACTACTGTTTTCAAGTTTCTATTTTTCCCTTTTTTTCCTCACTCTCTTCTCATTTCCATGTTCCTCCTATATTAAAATTAGAAACTTAAAAGGTTATTTCATCTTTTTACTGAATAAGAATATCTCTTCTCTCTTCTCTCAATCTGTTCCTAATTTTGTGAGACAAAAGTAATTCCTTCCTTCTTCCTTCCTTTTTTTCCTTCTTTTTCTTTCTCTTCCTCCCCCCTCTCTTTCTGTTATACTTTCTTTCTCCACCAAGTATAACTTTCTTTTTCAGGATCAATTTTACATGTTCCTCTAACAAATCTTAAACCTCAACATTGTGTAATTTACAGTCCCAGTTATAGGTGGTGTATTCCTGCTGATTCTGAAAAGAGTTTCTTTGTCTACATGGGAACATGTTATTCTAGTTTCATAAAATTGGGCTTTCAAACTTATTTCAGCTAGAACTCAGTCTTTGAAGAACAGTCAAGATTAAGAAGCTCCTGAGTCATCCTGCTCAGGATTCAGACTTTTATTTTAGCAGCATTAAAGAAAGTAGCCATTTTAATGACTAATGAATAATAGTAATAACAATAATTACAAAAAAACCTAACTTTTTTAGACATTTAATGTTTACAAAGAAATTCACATAGATTATTTGACCCTCATAATAGCTCTGTGAGATGATTGCTCTAATTATCCTTATTTTATAAATGAGAAAACATTTACAAATGAAGAAATTTGAGAGAGGTTTAATAGGCATGTTCAGTGTCATATACATGGTGAGGACCTGAGGTTGGATTCAGATGCCAATCTTGAGTTTAGATCCAAATGCTCAATCTACTTGACAACTTTGTTGCCCAAATTTCATCTTTATGATGATAATCTCGTTAGAGTTTCAATGAAAGAAATCTCCTTTCTAATAATTACTAACATTATGTCACTGTTATGATTAAAATTTAGTGAAATAGAGCACATCTTTATTAAATTAATATATGACCCGGTTCTAGTCACCTTGGAATTCAAGATTATAGCTGGAACTCGTTTTTCTTTTATTTTATATACAATAACAATAATGATAACTAGAATTTATATAGTGCATTATTGTTTGCAAAGACTTTGTCCATATTACTTCATTTTATCCTCTTATCAATCAATACTAAATACATAATTTGTTGACTATATAGTTAGTTTAGACTGTATAGACAACTGCAAAGAAGTTTTAAATGACATTTGGGATTTTTGAACATATGTTGTCAATCTCTGTAATTTGAGTTCTTTGAAAAATCTTGATTTCATTCCTTTGGATATTCCACCAGTGCTTATTGCTATGCTTCCAGAAGTGAATGGTTCATGTATTGATTTGGCCTAAGGGTATGGAATTAGATTGGTGCATGATTGCTCAATGCTGTGGTCAGGGAATTTAAATAAGAGTCTTCCTGGATCAATGTAGATTAAAATTTACCTGTGATTTAGTGGATAATACATTCTGAATAATTGGCTTAGATATTACTTTGGCTTCTGTTTTCTTTTTTTCCCCACACTCTTGTTATTCACCATTGACCATGTGAATATTGAATCGACCCATCCGTCCTGCTGTGGTGTCTTTGGTTACTGACTTTGATATTTCCCAAAATAATATTATGTTTTGAAGAAAACTGTTGGTAGATATTACCTCTAGTGCCATATACTAGCGGGGAAATCAGAACAGGTTGCTTCTACACATGTAGTCAAGAGATCCTCGAATCTCAGTTTATGAGAGATGTTTGAAAGAATGTTAGCTTTCACCCCTGTTTCTGGGGGAGGATGGAATCTTCAGATAAGAAAACATAGGTCAGCCAGCATCATGGATGTCTGCCTTTCCATAAGCAAGACTTGGCCTCCAGAGCTGGGGTATATGAAGCAGGACTCATTCACTGAAGGATTGATTAGAGTTCCAGGGAGGGAACTGTTACAGAGACCTAAGGATGGCAGGATTAGGTGGAAGGAGACCTCATCACTGAACTGGAGAGCGAGTAGTGACCTGATCATAAGGAACAGGGCAATAGCAACAACAGGAGCCATCATTCATTTTAAACTTCATGATTTAAAAAAATGCTTTACATACATTCTCTTAGTACTGAAATCAGGCTTAATGTTTGGAAACACTAATAGCCTTGTGGACTTGATTCTGACCCACAGCTACCATGCTGCTTCTGTTTTGTTGTTATTCAGTTGTTTCAGTCATGAATGACTCTTTGTGACCCCATTTGGGGTTTCTTTGACAAAGATACTGGGGTGGGAATCCATGTCCTCTTCCAGCTCATTTCAGAGAAGGGGAAACTGAGGCAAACAGGATGAAGTGACTGGTTTAAGGTCACTCATTTATTGTTTATTTGGATCTTCCTCCTCCAGGTTCACAAAGGTGGTGATTGTTGTTTTGTCTTAAATTATCTAAGAAGCCCATGACATTTGGGAGGAGATACCATGAGATAACATGCAAGTGATTTCAATTTAGGTGAGGGAGGACTGTGCAAGGTCACCTGCCTCCCTTTCCTCCCATAGCCATCTGGGTCCAGAGACAATATAGATCCAGAATGACTGCAGATGCCCCTGGATGCAGTGGGAGACTTTGACTTTTTTAAGCTAAGGTCTCCAACAGGTCTCAGTTTGACTGAATCTGCACCCATTCAATGATTAAGGCTAGGTAGCAGTTGAGTCAGAAAATCTCCTTTTACTTAGAGGTAGTTTAGTACTCCACCAGCTACCTGCTCCTTCCTTTCTCTCTATGCTATATTAACAGCAGCCCAGCCCCCAGGCTGTAGAGTGTAACATGCTCTCCTAGCAGTTACTATTACCAGTCTCTCCTGATTGCCCTCAGAGTACCTTTGGCCACTGACCTTTGCAGTGTCAACTAATTCTACCAACTAGCCTCCTCTGAGGCTTTCAGAGCTCTGGCCATGATTTCTTGAATCTTAGTTTAATAATCAATAGCCCGCTCAAGAACAGACATGTGTAAACTTAAAGCCTTTATTATACCTACTCACATAATTACTTGTTAACTCCCTAGTGAACACTTGGTCTGAAGACCCACATGTTCACTATCAAGCTCCTTACCTCTCTTGTCTATCCATCCACTCTGCTGGACTACCCTAGGATAAAGAGAGTGAAGTGTTGCCCTCAGTTGGCTTAAAAAGGGTCTGTGAGGTCTCACACACACAGCCAATCAGCTAGAGAGGAGTCTCCCATTTACTTCTGTGCCACTCAAATCTCCTGTTGCACTGTGGCTGCCTATTTAAAGGCCCCTTACAGTAGAGGATTGAGTTAAGTCCTAATTATAGGATTTGGGGGCATTCTGGTTGAAAGATAGATTAGTGAATGTAATGCTACACAGTATTGTACTTATAACTAACTGGAGCCCCTTATTCTTGTATGTTATTATTATAAATAATATTATTACTGATACATATTTATGTTTTATCTCCCTATTAAGCTGGTTAGCTTCATGATGATGATACTAATAATGATAGGCAGCCTTTAAAGAGCATATTTTAGTCTCCCAGCAATCCTGGGTGTGAGATACTATTATCTTCCTCATTTTGCAAATGAAAGAACTAAAGCAGTGAAAGATTCCTTGCCCAGGGTCACATAGCTCCTTAGTAGGTGAGAGTGGGTTTAAATTCAGATCCTTCTGATCCTCTGTCTAGTGTACTATCCACAGTATCATCTAGCTGTCTTGAGAGAAGAGTACCAAATTTAACCATTTCTACTCTCCACAGTACCTAGTATAGTGCTTAGAAGTAGTAGGACATACACATTTAATGAATGCTGAATTGAGTTTTCCGAGCCTCTTACAGGATTTTCAAATCCCCAAATTTGCTCTGGAACCTAGTAGCTCCCAGATGATGAAGTCCAAGTCCCTTGGATTTAAGAGCAGAATGCTGACTGCTACCACATGTCCTGGAAGTAGTTTTTATTTTCTTTAACTTACTAGAGAGCTTTTTAGACCTCTCAGTGGAGAAACTTCAATGAATAAAGAAAACATGGAGTTTGAAGAAGTAAAAGTACCAATCATTCCCCCTTTCCTTTGGGAACTTTGTTGCTTAAGTACTTCTGCATTCCTCAAAACCAAATAGCTGATTAGCGTCTCCACAGTCACTCATGAAACTTCATGGTTGCACTCTTAAACATCTGTGTTTTTTCTCACTGGGTTTTATTATATAATACTGGGGTGTAACTTTATAGAAAAAAAAGGAAGAAAGAAGAAAGCAGGAAAAGAGAGAAGAGGAGAAAGCAGAAAGAGGCATTTTTGGACGGGGGTATTTTCCTTGACTGTATTATGGGGATTTTTTCTTTGTTTTTCCTCAGTAGGAGGGTAGGTGGGAGGGAGAGAAAATATATATTTGTATTAAGAAGAAAAAAAGAGAAATAAAAAGAAACAAAAGATACAGAGAGAAGGGGAAAGGAAGGAAGAAAGAAAGAAAAAAGAAAGAAGGAAGGAAAGAAAGAAAGAAAGAAGAAAAGAAAGAAAGAATAAAAAAGGGGGAGAGGGAAGGAAGAAAAGTGCTTTATCAACACTTGTTGATTGAGTGATGGTTTTAAAGCCATTCTGAACATGACTTTAATTTTTCTAAGCTTATTATACTTAATTATCCTTCATGTATTCTGGTCTAAGCAAACTGACCTTCCTATTACTGCTCACATGTGAAGTTCCTTCTCCCATTACCTTCCCTATGTACATCTGCCTCCCCCACACTCCTAAAATGTCCCTACATGAGACCTTTTCTCCCTCCCCTTCTTCCTAACTTACTCCCTATCTCCTTTCTTTAGTAGGAGGGAAGGAAGGCAGGTGTGCTTTTGGGAAGTCTACTGTTTTTCAGAACCTTCTATGTCTCAAGATCTCAGATAACCAGAATAACCCCTTCAAAGCTATAGACAGCCTTTAGAATAATTGCAGAAAATAATATGAAATTATTTGCTAAGCAGTGTTTGGAAATTAGCTTCCTTATTGCCAATATGTGCCTAAATGAACAGTTATGAAGCATTGCACACTGTTTCTAGCATATGTCTTATTTGAGCTAACTTAAGAATACAATGAAAATCACAGCTTTGAATGATTATTAGCATAGTGTTACCTAGCAATGCCATAGTTATGTCTGGGAGAGCCATTTTCATTACTTTAAGTGGCTTATAACTTTTCTCTTAGACTACTTCTTTGTATTGACATTTTGCTTAGATATATTTTAAAGAGATGAAAACTTGATTAGCCACTTCATAGTTTAGAAATGGAACTAGTTATGAAATTTTAATTAGGAAAGGAGAAAGGAAAGAAGAGAAGAAGAAAAAGAATCATTATTCAAAAGACACTTATGTTGAGACAAGATATATATACATGAGAAAAAATATACATAATAAATATAAAGTGGATGAATACAAACAAACATATAACAATACAAAATAGTAAAATATAAGATAGATTGAGAGGAAAAGGTAGGTATATAGAGAAATAACTGCTTCCTCTGATAGAGATATGTGGGCAAATTTTCATCTCTCAAGGCCCCAGGCAACTCTCTAGAAAGCTATTAATTCCTGATTTACATTGATAGAAGGAATTTCTTCACTGGGAGCTCCATGTTGGGGAGAAAATGCAAAAATGCTCCATGAGGGTATATGTAAAAGTCAGGAAAAGCTATTCTTTTTTGCCTTAGTGGCAGATATGAATGATATATTGTAAATACTATATTGATTACCTTTATATAGACCTTTAGAACTGATAAGCCCAGTAATGTAAGTTGAAATATTTCTGTTTTGGATAAGGAAATTAAGACTTTGAGAAGTTAAATATCAGGTCATCTTGTACAAGACCTTTAGCTAGAGACTATTTTTAATTATTCTGGAGCCAGCTCTCTTTCTGCTACCTGCTTTGGAAAAGTCAAATACCTTTATCAAGCAGTGAATGCTTTTTGCTGGCTTTATCTGAAATATTTATTTTTAAGATTTTGGTTTGGAGTAATAAGATTGTAACATTCAGGAAACAAACAAAAAAAGATTAGATTTACTTTTCAGATCCTTTGAAATAATCAAGAAGTATATATTCAATGTATAAACACAAGGTTGTTTTGAATATTCTCCCATAGCAGAAGAGGATCATTGCTTTTGGTTTTGGGGTGTTTAATGAGTTGCCAACCAGAGAAGGGTAACAAGCTAGACTGACATTCAATAAGATGTAATTCATAGAGAGATGTCCTTGGAATTAGGCAAACTTGGGTTTGCGTCTTACTTCTTTCACATAACTGGCTGTGAGACACTAGGTAAATCATTTAATATCCTTTGTTTAACCTTCTAGCCATACTTCATACATGAGTACTCCATTTCTTATTTTTGTAACACAGTCTTTTCTTACCTCCATCGTTCAGAATCACTGGTATTTTTCAAGGCTCATATCAGGCTCTACCAACTAAGATCTTTCCTAATACTATACCACCCTGAGCTATTAGTAGTACCTTTCTTCCCAAAACACTTTATATTTATTTTGTATATTTCATATATACTTACATATGCATGTTGTCTTCTCCATACTTTGCATTCTTTATGGGAAAGACATGTTTTTCACATTTTTTCTTTGTATGTTTAGTACCTAACACAGTGCCTAGCACATAATAGATGCATAATAAACACTTGTTGATTGATGGATTTAAAGCCATTTTTCTAAGCTTATTATACTTAATTATTTTTCATGTATTTTGATCTAAGGAAAATGACTTTCCTGTTGTTGTTCACATGTGAAGTTCCTTCTCCCATTGCTTTCCCTATGTACATCTGCCCCCCTACTTCTAAAATGTTCCTGCATGAGGCCTTTCCTGACCTTCACAGCTATTAGTGCTTCTTCTCTCTCAAACAAAATCCCCTGAAATACCTTTCATTTACTTTGCACATGTGCTGGACCTGGATTTAGAAAGACTCCAGTATTGCCTGGTGGATAGAGAGCATTGAAACCAGGAAGATTTCAATTCATATTTCTGCCCCAGACATTTAGTAGCTGTGTGACAGGGCAAATCACCCAGACTAAGAAGGCCTTTCTCAGTTTCCTTAGTAAAATGAAGATAATAATAGTGCCAGGGCTGTTGTAAGGATCAAATAAGATAATTGTAAAGTGCTTAACACAATGTCTGAAACATAGTAAGCCTTATGTAAATAGTAGCTATTATTAATTATGGGAGTAGGACAAGGATTGGACTAATTTTACTAATACGCAGACTCTATAGTGAGGAAACTTTCTCTACCATTGCAAGTTAGAATAGTCTCTGTGATTTATAGTGTTAGAGAGTGGTCTAGAACAGTGACAAGTTAATTGATTGGCTCAGGGTTACATAGCCAGTGGGTGCCAAAGGCAGTACTTAAACTGACATCTTCCTGTTTCCAGGCCTGCTCTCTATCCATTAGGCAATATTGCCTCTAACTAAATAAACATTTGCATAGTTTTTAAGTATTTGTTCCATTTCTTGAATAACATTCTATGGTCCTTCCTCTTTTTATTTATTTATTTATTTTTTTTTTAATTTTTTTGTTGATTTTATAATTATAACTTTTTTTTGACAGTACATATGCATAGGTAATTTTTTTTACAACATTATCCCTTGTACTCCCTTCTGTTCTGAATTTTCCCTTCCTTCCCTCCACCCCCTCCCCTAGATGGCAGGCATTCCCATACATATTAAATATGTTATAGTATATCCCAGGTACAATATATATGTGCAGAACCGAATTTTTGTTGTTGTTTTGCAAAGGAAGAATTGGATTCGGAAGGTAAAAATAATCTGGGGAGAAAAACAAAATGCTAACAGTTTACACTCATTTCCCAGTGTTCCTTCTCTGGGTGTAGTTGAACCTGTCCATCATTGATCAGTTGGAATTGGATTAGCTCTTCTCTATGTTGA
This sequence comes from Sminthopsis crassicaudata, assembly GCF_048593235.1. Lineage (NCBI taxonomy): Eukaryota > Metazoa > Chordata > Mammalia > Dasyuromorphia > Dasyuridae > Sminthopsis > Sminthopsis crassicaudata. The sequence goes on along the minus strand of NC_133619.1, from coordinate 314,018,803 downwards.
AGATATCCACTTCCATCAGAATACATCCTCATATAGTATTGCTGTTGAAATGTATAATGATCTCCTGGTTCTGCTCATTTTACTCAGCATTAGTTGATGTAAGTCTCTCCAAGCCTCTCTGTATTCATCCTGATGGTCATTTCTTACAGAACAATAATATTTCATAACATTCGTATACCATAATTTACCCAATCATTCTCCAATTGATGGGCATCCATTTATTTTCCAGTTTCTGGCCACTACAAAAAGGGCTGCCACAAACATTTTGGCATATACAGGTCCCTTTCCCTTCTTTAGTATTTTCTTGGGATATAAGCCCAGTAGTAGCACTGCTGGATCAAAGGGTATGCACAGTTTGATAACTTTTTGGGCATAATTCCAGATTGCTCTACAGAATAGTTGGATTCTTTCACAACTTCACCAACAATGCATCAGTGTCCCAGTTTTCCCACATCCCCTCCAACATTCATCATTATTTGTTCCTGTCATCTTAGCCAATCTGACAGGTGTAGTGGTATCTCAGAGTTGTTGTCTTAATTTGCAGTTCTCTGATCAATAGTGATTTGAAACACTCTTTCATATGAGTGGAAATAGATTCAATTTCATCATCTGAAAATTGTCTGTTCATATCCTTTGTATGGTCCTTCCTCTTAATTAAAAAAATTATGTTTCCTTTCTCTCTAAAAAAGAGTTGTTTTAACTTTAGAATAACCCAGATTTATTGTTTGTTGCTTGAGTCATTAGATCTTGCTAGAAGATAAGCTTCTTACTCAGAATCAGATGACTGTCCACTATGGAAGTTCAATAATAGTTCAGATGTAAATGCACCATTTATCATTGGTGCCATGTTAGTCATTTTGCGGCCTACTAAATGAAGTATTGGAGAGGTATAGTGTTTGAAGCCCCATTAGCCAAATGCCTCTTTCAAGCACTGAAGCTTTCCATAGTGACCTCAGTAAACTCATGTACCATATTCCTTTATTACACATCAGATTTTTCTCTCTTCTCTAAGTGATGTTCACATTACTCCCTCTACATTATGTTCTTCAATGTTTTATATTCCAGTCTCCCAGAACGATGGTCATTCAGAGCCTACACATCTGTGTTGTATTTTGACCCTCGAATGAAGATATTCATCCAGTCCAAAAGAGTTCAAACCAAGTACCTGTCTTATTGCCTCTACAGACCCAGGTAACTGCATTTTCTTCAAATTATCTTCATAGAGATTTTAATTTTCAAACCAATGATCTTGAAAGCCAAAGAAAAAATAACGTTTTTGTCAAGGTGAGGAAATTGATTTTGATAGCAGCGACCTTTATAATGTAAACAAAATTCAAATTGAATGGGCAAGGAGGGTCACTAAAAACTAATAATGTATGACAAACATTTAATGGTAATAGTGATTCAATAGTGGTACTATTCTGAGGACCCTTTTAATAAGATAATCAACAAAAAAGTGAGCATTTGTTTTTAACTTTAGTGCTTCTAAGGTACTTTGGCTATTATATGAAAATTTCTTTGAAAGACTATAATTCATTTATACATGTCATTTGTAAGATGCATTTTAGATGAAATATGTTTGTGACTTCTTTTTGGGGGGGAGAGGGAGGAGGCAGACTTGTGATTTCATTGACAAAGGGAACTCTGGGAAGGAAAATTTCTTCACTATTTAAATCAGGGCCTTCTCTGTAATTCATGGTCTTAGATAATTGTTTGGGGGCACTGAGAGTTTAAGTGAATTATCATGTGTATCCCGTGGTTACAAAGCCAATATATATAGGATGATTTGAACTTTGGTCCAATTTCCTATTTACTACATCATTGCCCTTCATGTGAGACTATATGGCAATGTATATTTGCAGCTATAACACCTGTGTGGTGCACTTATACCCTGTTAATGTTGCCTATTGCGAAGGATATGTCTTCTTATTCATGTCTAGGCTGGCTCATTCACCCCAATCTATACTCTTTTTAGCAGGCCTGAATTTCCAGAGAAATATCACCACCATGTAACTACAGTTTGGATTCTTTCAGAATATTAAGGATAATCCTGTTTTGGAGCTGACACTTTCCCTACTGACATCTGTAGCTCCTAGATTCCCCTCTTCACAATGACAGTGCCATTAACACTTTTAAAAATTCTTTTAAAATATCTTCTTTTCCCCAGATAAATGTAAAGACAATTTTTAAAATTAATTTTTAAAAATGAGTTCCAGAGGCAGTTAGGTGGCTGAAACCTTTCCCGTAATAGCTATAGATTTCTGTTGTCCTCACAGTTTAGTTCCCTCCATTTAGTTCATTTCTTCTAGTTTTTTAAATGCCTTAAGTGACTCAAAATAGAGCCTCCAGGTGCTCAAAACTTATCTTGCCCTTATCTGATGAAATCACAAAATCCCATTTTCTGCTACTTATGAAGCTACCTGTCATTATTTAATCATCCTATAGCCTCTAAATAATTATTTAATTTATTTTTCATTTTGAATAAGTGTTTTATTTGAATGTTTTGAATGTTAACCTCTCAAACTCTAATTTAATTAATACTTGCAGATGAATTGAATTATAGAACTATCAACCTCAGGCATTTCTTATACTCTAACAGATCCTCTTATGTTTTCAAGTTTGTCCTTCTAATTGCCTATCTCTGATATCCTATTTAAAAATTATTTTTCTTTTCATCTGAAATTTTTCAGTTTTTTCTTAATAAAAGACTATCCTTGATCTTTTTCAAAGACCAGCTTTATAAACTAGAAAGGGAAATACTTTATGCCCTTTGAAAATTGATTTCATACATTTTCTTTATACAATAGCTCATTTTCTAACCTTTTCAAAAAACAAGCACATTTCTTAAAAACAAAAGGTGCAATATATTACTCATGTATGTACACATACAAAAGTACACTGAATTCTTAGTGGGATTCTTCTTCATAGATTGTCACTAACTCAAGGAACTATAAGACTTTGCCAGAGATTCTAAAATATGGTAAATTTTATCAATTTGTAAAGATTTCAAACATGAGCCAGAAACATGCTATATGAATGTTGTCATAGAAGTAGTATAGTGTGGTTTGGAAAGAAAGTCAGTCAAACAGTGGCTGAATTTCTTTTGCACCAACAACTCATGAAACCATCTCCTGGGGAGTGAAGGCTGACGGCTTTGATTTGAATCACTGAAAGTAATACTCTCATGGAAAATATCATATATATTTAGACATACTGACATAATATTTAGAAATACTGACATGTCCTTTTATCTCTCTAGGGATACATGCATTTATGGCCTTAAACATAAATGCATACATATGGTTTGTATATCATTTGATATGAAAAGCTTGAGTCTGACCAGATCAGCCATTTATATAGAGCCAAGAAATCACCAGTTTGGCAACTTTGAATGTTTAACATTTTTTTCCCCATATTGCCTACTTTTCATAGAAAAAAAGCTTTTCCAAAAAGAGTTGATGTCCTGGGGCATTTTGATCTCTCATACAGATATTAATATTAAAAATTATAGATTTCTGTAGCCAGCACACTGCTTGCACACCATTGAATTTCTCAAAGGCTTTTACCCTTGATTCCTGACTGCACTGAAGATCATATTTTAAAATATGAACTCTACTAGGCCTGAGACTTTCCCTATAAATCTGTTCACCCATGCATTAATAACTACCAAAGTGATGTTTCCTTTTCATCAGTTTCATTCGTCTAGCAAGTACCTAGGGGCCCCCAGCTCAATCAATACATTTGATCTTTTCAAATTTAGTTATCCCTGTTAGTGAACTTGGGTAAAAAATGGCTTAAGCCATTTGGGGAAAATATGAATTTAGCTTTCTTTCTGGAATGAATTTTATGAAATTAAGTTTCATTCACCTATATTATGTATATCAAGTAATAGATATTAGTGTTCCAATACATTTTTAAATTTATCTGCTAAAGTAATATTCTAATATGGATCTCTGAGCCCCAGTTTTAGTTGTGTGTTTTCCAGCATTGTTTTTGCCTACCCTCCTTTCATCTCCCACTTCCTCCCATGTGTTAGCATTTTTGGTTGTTAGCTACAACAGACAGCTTGAAAAACTTGGTTTCCAGTGAAGGAACCATTGTACTTATTGATGAATTAGACAATTTTGGACAAATCCACTGAACAAATATATGGGACTTGAATATTCATATTTATAATTAGGATTTTGTTTTTCTTTTTTTCTTTTTCTTTTTCCCAAAAGTTTTTGGGAGCTATGGGATGCAGATAAGAGATAAGAAGGGGCTATTTTTTCTCTCCCCCAATAAAAAAAGAGAACAGAATAGGAGAAAGATCAGAATGAATCAAGACAAACTGGGCAGTTTTGAAAGTTATATGTTGAATTTATTATACTTTAAAAGAAAAGCAAATTTTAAACAAGGGGTTCTGGATCAGGGGTCTTATGGGGTCAGAGGATAGATTTCTGGAGGGTCTCTAAACCTGGATGGGGGAAAATGGCATTTTTATTTTCACTAGCATTTAACTGAAAATTAGCATATCATTCAATATTTCTTGATACACTGATAGTTAAAATGAGATTTACAGTTTCATATACAATCATCACTTTCTGGTTTGCTTTGAATATAGAAATGCTAATTTTATTTACAATAGATATATATTAGCATGGAAACAAACAAAAGCTGGGTCAGAGCAGTTCCTTTCACCACACCTTTAGAAAGCTATTAGAGTATATGGGTTGTGGAGGGACTGTGCTGCTGACTAACCTGGTTCAGTTTTTAGGTTAGCTCTGTCAGGAGTTGTTGCTGGAGCAATCTAGACACATCCATTTTCTTTCATCCCTGTCCTTTTAGAAGTAGAATATTTGCCATTTGGTAAGAGTTCTAAAATATAGGGCAATACTCTTATGATTTTTTAAAAGGCATTTCCAGGGTCCAGGAACATGCTATTTTGGAGGGCTGATGAATAGCTAACTGACATTTTCAATTAGAAAATTTTAAATACTACTTTGCAAACAAACCTTAACACAATATAAAAACATACATGATTATCATTGTAAACAATAAATCAGTCCATAGAAATTGTTAAATGGTTTCCAAAAATTTAACTGTTAAATTCAGTGACTCCTTTTTTTGTCATCATTCGTTGGTTTCTTTGTAGATTTTGTCTGGCTAGCCCTTCCTTCTAAAGGACTTCTATAGACAGTTTTCTTTCTTCTCCTATTTGTCTAACTTGGGAGATCAATTTTTTTTTACATTTCTTTGGGCAGAGCACCCACAAGCAAGAGCAAGAGATATTCTTTGTGGACAGAGGGAATGAAAAGATAAAGAAGGAAGAGAGGGAAAATGGAAGGAAGAAAGGAAGGAGAGAAACAGAGAGACAGGAAGGAGGAAAGAAAGAAGGAAGAGAGGGTAGGAGAAAAAGAAGAAAGGAGGAAGCAATTCAGACAAACTGTGTTGTAGAACTGACTAATTTGAATTACAGTTGGGTCTCTCCATTGGGGCAACTCTACTCAGAGAGATTGTTTTTTGCCCTTTTTTCTCAAAGATCATCATCAGAGACATGCAAGTCATGCATCATGACATGACATGCAAGTGAATTGAAGTTAAGTGAGGGAGGGCTGTGCAAGGTCTTCTGCCTCACTTTTTCCTTTGCAGCCATTTTAGAACAAGATGACTGAAGGCAGTCCTGGATGCAGTGGGAAAACTTGACCTTTTTAATCTAAGGCCTTTAATAGGTCTCAATTTAAATGAGACAATGCTCTTATAGTGATTAAGACTAGGTAAGAATTAAGGCAAAGAATGGCTTCTTTTCCTTAGTCAAAAAAATCAGTCTTTTAGAGTAATATCCTCAGAGTTTCTGGCCAAAACAGAAACAATTGCTATTTATATTCACTCTGAGTCAGAGACTTGTTAAAAGCCAGCCTTTCTCATTTCAGCCAGGGCCAATTCCAATTGTTCTGATCTATATCTTGCCACTGGACCCAGATGGCTCTGGAGGGGAAAGTGAAGCTGGTGACTTTGCATAATCCCCCACCCTCCACACTGAAATCCAACTCACTTATATGTCATGGCATCAGCTCCTGGCTGTTATGGACTGCTTCAAGAACAAAGGATAAACAAAAACAACCACCACCACCATCTAACTGCTCTTTTAGCCTCTTTTATATTAGGGGAATTTTATTACTACTAATATTATTACTCTATATTATTGCTACTATATTATTATGTTACTATAAAACTGTTATTCTATTAATATATTACATTATTATTACTATTGCAACTGTTATTACATAATATCACTTATTATATACTAATTACTTATTGGTAAGAATAAGAATTGTAAAAATATTCAAACATAGTCCATGTTATTTGGATCCTGATAACCTTGACACAATAATCAGTTCTGGAAAACATTCTATCAGAGTTAATAATGCTTGTTTCTGCATGGATAGCTCGCTAGTACTTTTGCTCATCATACTCCTTGGTCACATGTCTTACAGGTGCAGTAACTGTAACATCATGCTTGAGTACTGATAAGTGGCTATTAAGGCTTTAGGTTTTCTAAATTCTTCCCTCTTCCAAAGGGAAAAGAATATGATTCATTTTATGAAAACTCAGTTTATGCACGACTTTTGAAAATCATATTTGTTTTTCTCTCAGATCATTCTATCAAGATCTCTCTAGCTGTTTTTATCTCTATATGAGAGATTAATACATGTATGTATTCCCATAATTATATTGTAGAAGTATTTAAATATGCATATCATATACACATATATCTATGTGTAAATACACTTAATATGCATACATATACATACATAAGTATAGTTTGACTCCAAATATACTGTTTTTCAAATTTTAAGTTGGAAGTTCAGATATAGGGGGAAAAGAAGCTGCTATAATTGAATTTATTTTTAAAATTTGATAAATAATACTAAGAACTTTATGTAAAGTCTTAGCAACATTGTTATGGACAAAATGGTGGGGTGGGAGCTAGTAGTGTCAGGATTCCAAGATGAATGACCACCAAATAGCCTACAACCTCAGACTTGTCTGAGAAAATAAAGGATTGCTTTATGTTTCAGGACACAGTCCTTTCTGACTTTGTGACACTAGAGTTATCTATTGCTTTGTCATTAGTAATTTCAGTGTTTAAAGACTCTCATATATATATATATATATATATATATATATATATATAGAGAGAGAGAGAGAGAGAGAGAGAGAGAGAGAGAGAGAGAGAGAGAGAGTGTGTGTGTGTGTGTGTGTGTGTGTGTGTGTGTGTGTAAAGCACATCCCAGTAGAGAAGTTCTTCCCCTTTCTCCAGCCAAGGGATGCACATAGAGTATACACTATGGGAAAGTTACAGCACTTACCAGATAATCAGAGTCCCCAGTGCTGTTTTCTGTGACACAATGAGGTATCACTAGACTTCTTACTCTTTCCATTACAAATAATTCATAGTGTTTTCTAATAGGCTTAGGGAACTGGGGACTTCTGATTTTACCTATTGCTGAAAGGCAAACTCAAAGTAAGAGACAGACAGGAGCTCTCATTAGATTCACTGGCAGCAGCTGCTGCATATGGTCAGTCCCATAGTCACCTCCCCTTCCTTCTTGATTGTGATCAACTGATTCTTCACTGGTAGAACAGCATTACCCTCAGTGTGATGTCAGCATGGAAGGAAGTCTCTAGCAGCATCACAGGACTGTCCACTCAGTGCTTTTATCTTTTACTTGGATGAGGATTTGGAAAGCACGTTTCTCCAATTTATGGATGGCAAGAAGATAAAAGAGATTGCTATTATATTACATGACAGAATCAAGGCTCAAGAACAAACTCAAACTTCACAGGGATACTTTTGAATGCCTGTTTTTAGACTTTTTAAAAATCATTTAATAATAAGACTTTAAGTTATATCCCTTAAAAACACCACATTTGAACTATCAACAATGTTGTCAGAAGGATAGCATAACCACTATTACTCTAAGGGAAATTAAGGCTTTAAATTTGAGATTTACCCAAGATGACTTACATCGCAGATAGATGTAAACTCATTTCTTCATTATCTTTCTTTTAAATTATGATTTTACTGTAACATTTATTTATAGATTAAAATTACCCATTTCTGACAGTAGGTGACACAGTAGAGAGCGCACCAGACCTAAAGTCAGGAAGACTCATTTTTCTGAATTCAAATGTGGCCCTAAACATTTAGTAATTGTGAATTAACAGTTTCTTAGGTTGGCAAAAGAAAGAAAGATCTTGGTTTGATTCCCAGATCTGCTACTGATCCCCACATCCTTAAGTGAGTCATTTAACCTTTTAATTTTGCCATCCATAGGTTGGCAAAAATAATCCTGACCATTTCATACAGGTGTTAAAAGGAATACTTTATATAAGCTTCAAGTGTAGAAGGATGAAAGATGCTAAGAATGTTGTAGGGAAGAGGTAATAGTAGCTTTTCTTTTTTCCTTTTGGCTCCAAAATAGCCACCTCTGTGATTGCTATATATAGTTGAGCATGAGCTCTTCATCACAAGTTATTTTTAGTCTCCTTTTAAAAACAAAAATTCACAGTTATGTTTTGCTTCTCCCTTCCCCCATGCTCTAATTCCCAATTTTAAAATGAAGAAACTTTTATTTAAACTCCATTTTGTTAAGTATTGGAAGACAAGACTTGGTTTTTCCAGATTTAAAAAAAATTTTCTGATTGAAATAGCCCTTTTATATCATCTGTTTCTATTAATTTTGGATCAATGAATAATGAGCTAGAACAAGGCAAAATTATAAAGGAGAGTTCTGATGAGAAGTGAGGAATTTGGAATTATATAGTTCAGAGATATATGCACTTAGGAGAAAGTCTTCTACCCCTACTAGGGCAGGAGATAGAATTACGTTGCTATAGAAAATAGTACTATCAGAATGGAGAGTTGGAGAGCACAAGTCAATTCACAGTTAATTCTTCAGTGGTGGCAAGAGGAATGAGAGGAAAAGAGGGAAAAGAATATCAGACTGTTTCCATGAAGGGATTTCTCCACTTCACTTGAAGGGAAAATAGGGGGTCAACAAGCATTTATTGTTTATCATGTGCCAGTGCCTTCTTATGGTGGCAAGCACTGGTAATAAAATACAAACAGAATCTTTCCTTGCAAGGAGATTTCCTTCTCATAGAGGATTACAGTCCATAAAAGGGGGCTTAAAGGAGAGTGGGATGGAGTAGGGCAGAGAAGTTGAAGGTCTTGTTACAAGGTCATGGTAGAGAAAATGCTATGCATTTAGCAGTGCAGTAAAGCCTGGAGAAGAATAGAAACATGGTTGTCCTGGGCCTTCTTAATGGAAATGTTGGGAGGAATCAGATAATCAGAGGAAAGAGATGAAAGTGGTAGAAGGTACTTTGAATTTTCTAGTGTGAGAAATATTCAAAGGTTAGGGGGAAGAGTTGGGGGTGAGGTGGTTAGGGGAAAGGAGTGAGCTTCTAGGGTGAAAAGGTTTCTATGGCATGGTATCCGAAGTCCCATGAAAATGGGTCAGCAGGACAGCCTGGAGAGGAATAAAAAAAAACCCAAAAGGGGTTTCAGACAAAACAAAACAGGAATGTGCTTAATTATGCATTAAAATATGAACTATATCTACCAGTCATTGATGTCTACAAATAGCATGTGGATGAAGAAATGGTCATTGACAATGATTATAACAATTTTGATACAAAAATTTAACCTAGTAGAATCAATTACCACAGTGAGAAAATCAATAGAATCTAAAAACTGCCTCATTCAACAAAAATTTAAATTTTAAGTGGGGAGAGAGAGCAGTCAAGTGCATCATCATTTTAGAATATAAAATTGTTTGTAAAATCTTAGGGAGAAGGATGTTGGAAGAATATGAGAAGTATTGCCTAATAAAATAGTGAGAAGTACTAGAAGAAAGAATAAATTTTAAGAAAATTTGTCAAGAGACCCCAGCTATATATATAGTGTCATTGCAAGGGTATTTAAGAATGAACCTGTAAGAACAACAAATAGATGAAAGAAGGAAAACTAAAAATTTTATTTGGCAACAAAACTTTTTCACTTTTAAAACTTAAAATCCCTACCCTACTGGAAAATGTCAATCACATCAAGAAAGAGAACTATGGAGACTGAATGAGGATCGAAGCATAGTATTTTCTCCTTTGTGTGTTTTTTTATTTATTTGTGTTTTTGTGTACAACATGACAAATTATGGAAATATATTTAAAAGAACGGTACATATTTAACCTATATAAGATTGATAGTAGTCTTAGGTAGAGGAGAGGTGAAAAAGGGAAGGAAACAAATTTAGAATACAGAAGTTTTACAAAAATGAATGCTGAAAAGTATCTTTACATGTATTTGGAAAAATAAAATACTATTAGGAAAAAATTCTACCCCAAACTCTGTCACACTGTGTAAATAATTTAATGTCAATGTCATTTTTCTCTTCTGTAAAATCAGAATAATAATAACACCTACCTCCCAAGGTGGTTTCAAAGATCATAATATGTGGAAAGAGCTTAGCAACTCTTAAAGCACTATGTAAATTCTAATTGCTATCATCATCATCATTTCACACTTCTGCCTGAGTTATTTTCTCATGCAACACTCTGATCTTGAAATTTTATTGATATTGAGTCTCCTATTTGGAAAACTGATTTACTAATACCTACCCTACCTATCTCATAGGTGTGTTGGAGAATAAAATGAAATACTACATGTGAAATATTTAAAACATTAAAGTAAAAATTCAATATTAACTACTATTACATCTAACCATTATTTTAATATTATTTAATGGTCAAGTGTGTTTTAGTTCTAGCTAAGAATATTATTTTGAGCCCTACTCTTTTGTGATTATTAGGGAAAAAGACTAATTTGTGGATCAGATATCTAGATGTAGAGGTAAAATGGCCCTTAAAAATCATCTAGTCCTCCTTCCTCATTTTTCATATGAGGAAACTGAATTCCAAGGTTACATGATTTACCTAAAGTCACACAGTAGTAAACATCAGAAACTCCACACTACTCAATTGAATGTCTCCTTCCTCTGCCACAATCACAGTTGAATTCTCAAACTCTTTTGTGTTGACTTTTGAGTGGCAATATGAGGCTCTCTTTATTTTCTTGCCCTTCTATCACAAGAAGGATATTTCAGCAGTAATTGTCTTAGGTTAGATACCAGGCATTTAACTTATTTCTCCATGGGTCAATCTTTTCAGATTTCTGAATCTGCTTTCTGTTTCATAGAGTATGAGTTCCCTAAGGACAGTCTCCGATTTTCATTTTTTTTGGTATCCCCAAATGGCCAAGAACTTTATATAATGTAGGTACTGTTGGATTCGATGATCTTTGCCCCCAAAGGCTGAGTTTAAAAGGTCCATGAATGTAGTAAATGCTCAGAAAGTTAAGATGCTTCTGGACCTAAACCTAGAGTTTCACACTTGTTTTCGAACAAGTTTGGAACAAGCACATAGAGGATCTTGATATCTAAACAACTACCAGAAGCAATATGGCTTTTCAGTATATTCCCTGGAATTGAGGGAGAGGCTAGGGTTATTTTCACAAATCTACACTCAGGCATCATTGGGGAACAAGAAGCTAGAGATACAGGTTTTCACTTCTCTTTTACACTACCTGAAAAGCCAGGTTACATAAACACTTCAGGTTAAAAGCCATTGTTGTCACCAGAGCCTTTGGTACCTATTGTCCAAGATGCCCTCCTGATTGTAAATAAATGAATGAAAGTAATTTTTTTTTAAGTTTCTTAAATGTTCCCCTGATAGTACCATTTTCTAAGGGCTTTTTTGAGGGTCAAGTGAAGTAATATTGTAAAGCACTTTGTAAATCTAAAAAGTACTATATAAACATTGGTTTTTATAAATTTTTAAATAATTACTACTGCTCCCAGTATTTATGGTAGTTAGGTGGCATAGTGGGAAAGGTGCTGGGCCTGGAGTCAGGAATTCTCATTTTGTGGAATTCTAATCAGATACTAGCTGGCTGTGTAAGTCATTTAAACCTCTTTGCCTCAGTTTCCTCATCTGCAAAATGAGCTGGAGAAGGAAATGGCAAATGATTCTAGTACCTTTGTTGAGAAAACCTCAAGTGAGATCATGAAGAGTGAGACAAAGATGAAAAAATGACTGAACAGTCACCAGTGCCTTTACCCTGATCTTGTCCTTTCTGCCTATTTAAAAGATAATTACTGCATCTTAAATATTATGCATTGGTACAGGGAGTTTCCTTACAGTGAGTTCCCTATAATGAAAATGCTGGTTAGGACCAAAACAGAAGTGTAGGGCATAACAGATACACATGAGCTTCATACAAATAAGCACCATCCTAAGTATCTTACATGCCATTCTTATGAAATTACAAATCAGTAACTGTTCTCTGTGTTTAGTTTAGAGCAGTATTTTATTAGAAATCATTCCAGGGCCTGCTTGATTTCATCAGAAACACTTGGCCTGGAAAATTGTCTTTCTCATGAGCAGTAAAGTTAAGGAATGTGCTTTAAGTGTTATAAAATGATATATATTACTTCAGGTGTCTAAGCAGTTGTTTTGGAAATAATTGTTTGGTAATTGGAAGAAGCAGTTTACAAAGTGAGGATGATAGTTTTAAAGGAGATTCTAAATATTGACAAGAAACACTGATAATGGAACAATTACCCACAACATCCTCTTTTTTTGTTGAACACAATTATCCTGCTTTGTGTGTGCTAGTCAATATGTTTGTGTAGGCAGAGATTTACAGATATCTCAGGATGGCTCAGTTTCTCTTTCAGTGTTTTCTCTCTCCTCCCCTTCTTCTCTCTGTCTCTCCCTCACTCTCTCCTTCCCTTCTTCCATCCCTCTTTTTTCCCCTCTGTCCCCCCATACACATCGTTTCAGCTTTCCCCTCCCTTCCTCTTTCTCCTCCCACACCTCTTTCCTTAATAATTCTTCTAAATTAAAAAAAAATAATTGTTTAAATTGATGTCTTACATCATTATAATTACCCCAGATAGCTCCTCCTCTCCTTCCAAAGGAACCATTCCATATATATACATACATATATATATATATATATATACACACACATACATATATATAATATTATAAATAAAAACAATATTTTTTCTTTTTTATTATAACTTTTTATTGTCAGAATATATACCTGAGTAATTTTTTCCAACATTATCCCTTGCACTCACATCTGTTCCAACTTTTCCCTTCCCTCCCTCCCTACATCCCCTCCTCTAGATGGCAAGCAGTCTTATACATGTTAAATATGTTCTAGTATATCCTAGATACAATATATGTGTGCAGAACCGAACAGTTCTTTTGTTGCACAGGGAGAATTGGATTCAGAAGGTAAAAATAACCTGGGAAGAAAAACAAAAATGCAAACAGTTTACGCTCATTTCCCAGTGTTCCTTTTCTGGGTATAGCTGATTCTGTCCATCATTGATCAATTGGAACTGAGTTAGATCTTCTCTTTGTCGAAGATATACACTTGCATCAGAATACATCCTCATACAGTATTGTTGTTGAAGTGTATAATGATCTCCTAGTTCTGCTCATTTCATTTAGCATCAGTTCATGTAAGTCTCTCCAAGTCTCTCTGTATTCCTCCTGCTGGTCATTTCTTACAGAACAATAATATTCCATAACATTCATATACCACAATTTACCCAACCATTCTCCAATTGATGGGCATTGATTCATTTTCCAGTTTCTACCCACTACAAAAATGGCTGCCACAAACATTTTGGCACATACAGATCCCTTTCATTTCTTTAGTATTTCTTTGTGATATAAGCCCAACACTTCTGGATCAAAGAGTATGCACAGTTTGATAACATTTTGGGTATAATCCCAGATTGCTCTCTAGAATGGTTTGTATTCATTCACAACTCCATGCATCAATGTCCCAGTTTTTCCACATCCCCTCCAACATTCATCATTATTTTTTTCCTGTCATCTTAGCCAATCTGACAGGTGTGTAGTGGTATCTTAATTTGCATTTCTCTGATCAATAGTGATTTGGAACACTCTTTCATATGAGTGGAAATAGTTTCAATTTCATCCTCTGAAAATTGTTCATATTCTTTGACCATTTATCAATCGGATAATGGATTTTGTTCTTATAAATTAGTCAATTCTGTATATATTTTGGAAATGAGGCCTTTATCAGAAACTTTAACTGTAAAAATGTTTTCCCAGTTTGTTGCTTCCCTTCTAATTTTGTTTGCATTAGTTTTGTTTGTACAAAGGCTTTTTAATTTGATGTAATCAAAATTTTCTATTTTGTGATCAATAATGATCTCTAGTTCTTCTTTGGTCACAAATTCCTTCCTCCTCCACAAGTCTGAGAGGTAAACTATCCTAATCTATTTATGGTCTCGTTCTTTATGCCTAAATCATGGACCCATTTTGATCTTATCTTGGTATATAGCGTTAAGTGTGGGTCCATGCCTAATTTCTGCCATACTAATTTCCAGTTTTCCCAGCAGTTTTTGTCAAATAATGAATTCTTATCCCAAAAGTTAGGATCTTTGGGTTTGTCAAACACTAGATTGCTGTAGTTATTGACTATTATGTCTTGTGAACCTAACCTATTCCACTGATCAACTAATCTATTTCTTAGCCAATACCAAATGGTTTTGGTGACTGTTGCTTTATAATATAGTGTTAGATCAGGTACAGCCAGGCCACCTTCATTTGAATTTTTTTCAATGAGCCTACATTCTAATGGGAGACAACAAATGCATATAAAAGTAGGTACAACTGTTTATTGTCCTTATAGATATAGAGTATCCTAAAACTCATAGGCCAGTTTTAAGGTTTGCTAGCTTGACTATGGGACAGTGAGGTGGCTCTATGGAGTATTGGGCTTGGTATCAGGAAGATTCATCTTGGTGAGCACCAATCTAGTCTCAGATACTTACTAGTATGTGACCATTTAGAAGGAAATCACAAATTACTACAGTATCTTTGCCAAGGAAACCCCAAAATAGGGTTATGAAGAGTCAGACACAACTGAACAAGAAGAAACAGAAATGAAATTTTCCTAGTTTAAAAACAAAGCTTTAATAGCCTAAAAGTACATAAGATTTTCAGGACACACTGTATATGCATATTCAAAATAGCTAAATAAATAGTAGTTTAGGAGGAGGGAGAGTATAACAGTTGGAGAGATCATGATGTTCTTGAACTGCATTTTAAAGAAAGAGAGGGACTTTGGAGATTAAAGTAAAGAGGATATATATACCAAGCATGTAGGACATCCATGTCAAAGTCACAGCAGTGAGATATGGATTATCTTATGTGAGAACCTGAGTAAAGATCTGTTTGTCCAAATTACAGAGTGATGAGGGGGAATAATAAACCAGCAGTCTTGGTTGTGAAAAAAGCTTTAAAATCTATGCCATAGAGTTTATAATATGTCGTAGAAGCAAAGTTGGTTGATAGAGGAGTCACATGGTCAGATTTGTGTATTACCTTGACAGCAGCGTATGGGATGGATGGAAGCAGTGAAAAACTTGGGGCGAGGAGATCAATCAGTTGCTGTTGCCATAATCTAGGCAAGAGATAATGAGGGCTTGAACTAAAATTATATGCTTTTAAAAGTCTAAAATAATTATACATTTATTTTGCCTTTCCAGAAAATATCTTTATGTCACATCTGCTTTCAAAGGAGTATCAAAAAATGAAGTAAAAAAGGCAGAGGTAGCAGTAAAAATCGGTACGTGATCATCTTTGTGATAGTCCTTTTTATACTATTTCCTCCTCTCCCCTTCTCTCTTTTTATTTTTGTTTCAGTTTAATTCTGATTTCCAGAGTTTCATAGTACAATTTTATTAGTGTAGATTGCTAATTCATCTGTAACTTTCAATTTTTGAATGAATGGATGGGTGCTTGGAGGAATAGATAAATGGATAGATGGGTGAATGAATGAATGAAACATTTATTAAGTATTACTATGTGCAAGGCACTGTGTTAATTCTAGGGATACAAACTGACAATAAGACAGTCCCTAGTCTCGGGGCTGAATGGAGCATTTAAGTGATATATCTATACATCTATACACACGCACACACACACACACACACATACACACAGTGTGTATGTGTGTATATATATATGTATATATACATACAAATATACATATACATATCATATGTTTATGTATATATTTGTATGTGTTACCTAAGATATTATCTTTTCATACACACCCTTAGATTATATATTATATATACAATGTGTGTGCATATTTATGAAACACATGCATACATACAACACACATATATACATGCATAATATATATTTTATATAACACATACATGCACACATACAAAGACTATGTATATATATATATATATATATATATATATATATATATATATATATATATATATATATACATGTGGAGAGCTTGCATGTATGTATTTATGTGTGGGTTTGTGTGTGTGTGTGTGTGTTCATTTTTGTGTACATCAAAGGAAGGACATGAATTTTGAACCCAGATCTTCCTGATCTAGTCCTATATACCAATTTTCTTAAAATTGATTTTCCTAGAAATTTTTTGTTTATTTTGTAAATGAAGTATAATCCTGAGCATATTCAGACTCTTCTAGTCTTTATTAAAATATCTCTGTAGCTATGAATTAAATAACATAAGCTCATGCTTTGCATATGGATGGCCAACATAGAAGTCCAAGAGACAATATAGAGAGATAATTTTTATCAGTAAGCCAAAAGGCCCAGTCCCATAATATAATAGTTATATAGAGTTAGACAAGAGATTTACCTCCTCTGTTAGTTATCAATGGTCACCTCTTCCCTTCACCACCTAAAAGTGAATCCAGGAAGCATGTCTTAGGAAATGGAAAGGTGAGAGCTGTTAATTCACTGAGATTTTTATCCTTATACAAATGTTATGATACTAGTCAATAAGCTTTAAGGTTTACAGAGTAAGTTGTTTTTCAGAGTAGTTGGTTTTCAAAGTAACTCTATTAGACAAGTGCTATTATTATTCCCATTTTATAAAGAAGGAAGTCAAGACTTGTTCCTAGATGCAGTAAAAATCTGGAATAGTAATTGAATCCAGATCTTTCTATTTCCAAAGACCAGTGTTCAACCAAACCATACTCCCTCCTTGTAATCAGCAACCCTGTACATTTCATGGAAATTGATAATTCTCAAAATGTCTGACATACAAGATTGAAAAGAATTTCATTTTTATTAAACAATCTTGTCTTTTTCCAGCTGATCAAATCGTAAAAGAAGCTCGATTCAAAATAAACAACTCCCTCCAAACTGGTTTGTCTACTGCCAAGGTACATTGTAGGAAAAATAAACCTTTCTGAATACCTGGTGTTCAGTTTGCCTTTGAATCTTCCTAATAACTTTTTTTTTCCTGATTTCCTTCTTAAACTTTTAGCTAAAGATGAGTTTGAAAGGGAAGGATAGTTTTGACAAAGATAATATGAATGGATGAACAAAATACAGGAAACAGAAGAAGGGACCAGAGTGGTATAATAGAACAATAGGGACAGAAGAAACTTAAGGGAAACTAGGAAACATCTCCATTAATTGTTAGCAAGCTGAATCTTTTGAAAGAACATAACAAAGTACCCAATCTGCCTGTGAAACTTGTTGAAAATAGCTAGATTTCAAGAAATCAGAATCTAGAACACTTACTGCCCTTTCCCCCCTCTTACCTTCAGTACTAGGACTTATATGTATCAGTATAACTTAATAATAATACTTCAAGTCTTTTCTTTAAAATAGCTCTACACAATTAATAATTATTTTCCTATAGACAAAGTGAACTTTGTCTATGAGGAAAAAAGGTTGTAAATTATAAATATTTTAAATATAGAATGTCAATATATTAACATAAATATTATATAAATTATTATTATTATATTAAATTGTTGTTGTTACTTAAGGTCATATATTATGGTATGAGCATTCCTACTGAAACATGTGCTGTATGTATTTTACAATGCATTATTTTTATTAACTTGTTGCTTTGCCTGAATCCAAATGTACAATAGAAAAGTAGCAAAACATTTCCCTCTCTCCTTCCACCATCATTCTTAACACATCAGTTCCTAAAACATGCAGCTGTTTGCTCTTAAATTGACAAGGAAAAGATATATATTTTTGGTAAAAAGAGATGTCGCTTTACTGTAATAAGCTAGAGAGGAAATGGAAGGGGAGCTTTTGTGAATGCCCCACAGCTACATTTATTTACAAATGGCTTTCCTCAAATTCTATCCTTTTTCCTTTTCTTCTTTCAGGTTAAAGGTAAAACTCCCTTATTGTTATTGATTTTTTTTTGGTATGACCTTTTTATTTTGTCTCTAAAAAAATTTCCAATTCCCCATGCTTCATTTATTCTAGAGGCCAGAGAAGCAGCTTGAATTTGGATAGCCAGGTTCCGCGTTCTCTTGCTTTGTCTCTTCTTGCCACCACTCACTGCCATTCTGTCAAAAGCCCTGAAGGCTTTTTTGCACAAAAGGAGAAGTGTACAGTGATGGAGGCCTGAGAGCAGAGGTGCCATCTTTGACCAATTTCCCTTTATTGCTCCTGTACCCTTTGTTAAATCCCACTAGGCAGGAGAAGATAGCTAAGTGGATGAGCCCTCCTTTTGGACATCTATTTCTACTCTGGATGTCTGAGCTGTGGTTTATTCTGAAATATCAAACTCACCTGTCATTCCAGGGTTTTTATTCCCTTAACAATGGACCAGAGGAATGGCCAAAAGATAGTCTTCCTCTCAAGGGGTCTGTCCCTTACCCCAGCTCCAACCCAGGTCATTGGGATTTTCTTCAGTGAGGACAAATCAGTTATTCCCTTATCACCTCTTTTGATTAGGAGGTTTGATACCTGAAACAGGTGAATGTTCTGTAGATATAAATAGCAGATGAAAAGATGATTTTCAGTATAGCATTTAGGTCAAAGTGACAGGGAAAAGGACTGAAAAACAAATAGTCTGGTGACAAAGAGGGCATGGAAGTAAGCAGAAAAGTATTGGAATAGTGGGAAGATTATAGATTTCTTCCATAGTTATAAGGAACCTCAAAGATAATTTAGTCCAACTCTCTCATTTTACAAATTAGAAAACTGATTTTTCAAGAGGTTAAATGATTAGTTCAAATTTACTCTGGAAATAAATGGTAGAGCTGGAACTTGAGCCCCGATCTATGTTAGCCTACCTTCCTCTTAATGATAGCTAACATTAATATAGCAACCCTGCGATGTAGGTACCCTCATTAACCCTGTTTTACAGATGGGGGAAACCTGAGGCAGAAAAGATTAAATGATATCCCCAGACTCCTACAGCTAGTAAATGTCTGGATTCGGGTTTTCCTTATTCCAGGCTTAGTATTCTAGTGACTATTCCATCTTTCAAAGAGAAGATTAATATTTTGGTAGTCAGGGGGTAAAAAGACAGAAAAGGACAATTTGGGATCTAGAAGAACTTTTCAGGTCCCTTTGGCCCAACTCTTTCTTTCTTTCTTTTTTTGAGTCATTCAGAATTAAGTGACTTGCTTGAGTAAGTGTCTGACACTGAGATTTGAATTAAGATCATTCTGACTCAAGGTCTGGTGCTCTATTCACTGTACTATTTAGCTGCTCCTTGTTTGTTTGTTTGTTTTTAAGATAGGAAAATCAAGACTGGAGAAATCACCAAAATTTAGACTAAGTGAATAGTTACTAGAAGAACTTTGATTATAATCCTGGTTGCCTGGCTGCAACACTGGTAAAAAATAACTCAGACTGGTTCAAGAGAACCAATTGCTGAATTTTGCAAGGGAACATTTATATTTTAGAAATAGACAAATACTATAAATCAGTGCTTATCATTTTGCTGATTTTCTAAAATCAAATTTTTAGTAAAGAAAACTTTAATAATGGTTTAAATCCTTATATAAAGACTTAGCTATGCTATTATTATTGTTATTATTAAAATATTTTCTCATCCTTTTTTATTTCCCCAAATGGGATTGTTTTTTTTTGTAGGACATGTTAAAGAAAGCTTTGGAAGATGCAGAAATAAAGCAGAAGATACTTAAAGAGAAAGAAAAGTAAGGGTCAGGCTATTTGTCTTTCTGGAAAGTTGTCCATCTCTCTGTGCTTTATTGGAAATCATATTTTGTTCTCTAATAAACCAGAGAAATTCTTATTGTAATGCTTTTTCCCACCTGATGCCACTAACTCTACCATTATATATATATATATATATATATAGCTTAGTTATATTTCCCTAATAGTATGATCACCAAAAAAGCATTTGTAAAATACCCACTTACAGATGAATTGTATTTAAATGATTCGTGCTCTATACCACTGTGGTAATGAGGTGAACCTGGGCTCTTAAAGGGTCTGCAAGTAGTAAAAAAATACTTTCATCACAATCTAAAAAAAGCTAAAAAGGATAAAAGTATGTGTCCATTAGTGGCTGTTTCAGGGCACTGTTTTCCTAAATTCTGCCATCAGGGAATGACTTGGAGGCAGGGATTGTGGAGGAAGGGAATGGGGGGATGCAGAAACTTACTAAGGCATGGATAGATTGTCTGATTTGAATTCAAGTCTTGATGGCCAGTCCAGCATTATATTTACTATACTACCAGCTTCCTCTGAATGGCTAGACAATTTTTAATTCAGTCAACATCTGGATATCTGCTTGAAACAATGTATTCATTTTGGACATCTATATCTACTCTGGGTATCTGAGCTGTGGTTTATTCTGAAATATCAACTTCACCAATCATTCCAGGGTTTTTATTCCTCTTACAATGGACCAGATGAGTGGTTAAGAGAGAGTCTTCCTGTCAAGGGGGCTTTTCCTGATCCCTCAGCTCCAATTCTGGTCATTGGGATTTTCTTCTGAAACAGGTGGATGTCCTGAGAAGATGACTTTCAATATGGTATTTAGGTCATAGTGATATCCATATATTTGATTTTCTATTATTGAATCAGTATAATCCCTTGTCTCTGGATGTTTTAGTTTCATGTAAATATATTCTCTCCAGTTCCTTTGCATTTGTTTGTAATCTATTGGGGTTAAGTTAACTTGGCCAGATTCACACAGCTCATGAGGCTGAATTTAAACTCAGATCTTCCTGACTCCAAAGTTGGTGTTTTATCCACTGTACCACCAAGTTGCCTCTCTATAGTTTTTTATTTTTTGAAAAATCACTTTCTGCCCTCTAGGATCTTAAATCTCAATCAATCAACATTTATCAACTGCCTATAATGTTCTAGGCACTGTGCTAAGTACTAGATAAGGTACATCCATCTAGAGTGATCATTAAGTGTTTAAGAATGTCCAACACCCCAAAACTAAAATAATAAATTTATATCAGAACGCTTTTGCATCTCAAAGATTGAATCAGTAAATTAAAAGATAGCCAGAAAGATTGCTTGATGTTATGTAAACAAGAAGAAACTTTGAAACATAACATTTTTTGGAGCAAACTACACTGTCAGAACATAAGAATCATTGAATTTTGATTATATTTTTATGAACCAGACAAATGATATGATATGATTGCTGCTTTCTGCAAATCTCAGATTCAGAAATAACTAACTAATGTAGTAACCTATGCACGCAGGGTAATAAATATTGAATAAATGCCACACAAATTTTTCTTGAATGCAAGAGGCCATTAAAGTCTTCATTTGATGGATGTGAAAGAAAAATCTTGATGATGACTATTTGTGGTCTTAATGCAGGGCATAATAGATGGTGTAACCTTTATTTTATTGAAGTACAGTGCCATTATATCTAGAAATGCCAGCTGGCTCAAATTTGTTTCAAAAGGAAAATGCATTTTCATTTTGAAGGCATGGTTATAATCTCATAATAGTTTCTGCAGACATTTGCATACTGGTCAACTCTTTAGAATGAGCACCTCCTCTCAGGTAACACAGTGTTCTGTGTTAGTTGCTTAATTGGTCTTTACTCTTATCTCCTGGAATGATATGATCCAAGTCTTAGAAGAGGCTTATGAAGCTTTGCCTGAAACTCAGCACATGCATACATTTTAAAAATAGTCTATGGAAAATATAAATTAATATCTATCTTTTCTCCCAAGTCTTCCTGAGTTGGGCAGCTCAGAGGCTAGGCTCCAGCTGTAGGCATGAATCCCTTCTATATTGTCCCCAACATTGCTTTGAGAACTATGCCCCTCAGAGAAGCACTTGATGTTTTCTAATCAATCCCATTAATTAGATGATGCTATTGCAATATGTAGCTCTTTTTTTTTTTTTAAAGAAAACAGGAAAAGGTGAAGGGAGAATTTAAAAAATCTTTGTGTTGTTTTTATGAGATGCTCTAAATTGTGTGTGTGTATGTGTGTGTCTGTGTGTGTTACATTCAGGAAATTTCTATTCCAGGGTCAGTTTCTTTAGTTTTCTTTATTGAAATTTTTATTTTAATATTATTTTAAGGAAATTAATACTAAAACCAATATAATGATGATATAGCTGAAATGACAGAAGTTAAAAATCTAATGTCTTTATTGACATGATTTATTAGGGTTAGACCTAGCAAATGTTATTAAGGGAAACTGAAGAATCTCCTTTCCAAAAGTCTTTGCTAAGGTATATTCCTGTCTGTCAGGAATGTTTAAAATGTATCCATGGTTGGAATCAAGAGTCTGGCTGGTAATCAATCAAAGGAAACTTTCAGGTCAGAAATTAATTCTGTGATTCTTTCTAAATTACTATTATTCCGTAGTTAAATACCAATACTTTTATAAATAAGTATTTTAGAACTCTTATAGATTTTGTGAACGTGGGACTCCTTTGACTCACTGAATGCTGTTGCATTTACTAATTCTGGCCAAATTACTTAATCACACTCAGACTCAATTTACTTAAAGTAAGTAGAAAGTTGAATGTATGATTATGATTATGAAATTATGATTATTTTAGCTCTATATCAGTCTACATAGCTATCTGGCTAGCTGTATTAAATTTTATTTCATTCAATATTTTTCAATTACTTGTAAAATTTTTAAAATATTCATTTTAAAAAATGTGAATTCCAAGTTCTCTCTCTCTTCCCCCCCTCTTCCCAAGCCCTTTCCAAGCAATATTATTTGTTACATATATGAATCCATGTAAAATAAATCTCTATATTATTCACATTGTAAAAGAAAACTAACATATGCACAAACACACACACACACACACACACACACACACAAGAAAAATAAAGTTAAAAAAGTATACTTCAGTATGTACTCAGAGTTCAACAGTTCTTTCTCTGGAGATGGATAGCATTTTCTATAATGGTTCTTTTGGAATTGTCTCAGAACATTGCCTTGATAAGAATGCTAGCTAGCTACATTTATGGACAATATTCAGGTACCTTAGGGATATATCTGAGTGTACCGGGTGGTTTTTACAGAATGTAAGGATATGGTATGTTGTCTTATTTGGGGAAGGCTGTTGTTGTTTTCAAAATAAGTTAATAATGGCTTTAGTAAATATGAATGACTACAGCTGGGTCTTAATAAAAATATCTTTGAAAACATAACTCTAGAGAACTGAAAAAACCTAAGAAGTTTTATTTGATCTTTGGAGTGAACATAGAAAACAGAAGCCAAGATGGAATGTTCATTTACAGTAATAGCCGCCTGATAAGAATGAATGAGAAAGTGGGGCCACAATTGAGAACTGGATCTTTGTGAGTATATTTTTTGTTTTCAGATGGTGAGGGTAGAGGGAAGGGAGTGGAGAACAAGGGTTTTCAAGGAAGAGTCTCTGGAATTAGATGAGTGATTATTCATAATTGAAGCAGGTGTCTTGTTCTCTGTTCACCGCCCTCAAAAGATCTATTCACCTTTCCTGTCAATGCACAAACATAAATCTGCCTAATAGTGTATTAAGAGGAGTTATGGGATTATCCCTGGGGGGTTGGAGGAAGAACAACAGACTCTTCTCTAGTAATTCTAATGAACAGTTTGCTGTTGCTATTATATCTTCTGTTTTACTGTATTATTTGAAAAAGCCCATCTCTTTCTTTCCTTTTTAAATTAATAAAGGAAAATTGTGCTTTTTATGCCATTCTTTCTTTTGGCTACTTATATTTATTTTATGAGGGCTCCCCAAACACAAAAAATTCTAGAAGGGTTAACTCTAGTTTTTTCTCATGGTTTTTTAATTCCTTCAGAGTTTTAACCCAATCAACAAACATGTGTTAAGCACCTGCTATGTTTCAAGCACCCCTAATCACTGAAAATAAAATTTAAAATGAAATAGACCTTACTCCTCAAGGAATCATCAATTTATAAGAGGAACTATAAATATTATAGATAACTATTACATAGAAATGCACATAGATAATATACAAATATATTTATGTGTGTATATCTATATTTATAGCTATATAAAATCATGTCTAAGCATATATTTAGAAGAGTTGTAAATGCATTTTTGTGAGGAAATAATTACTTTAGTTTTTAATTCCCAAAAAAAATTTCCCTCATATGATATGGAAAAATAACGCTTAATTATTTAAAAAGAGAAATTGTCCCATGAATCTCAAGGTGTATTTACTATGATTATGAATTCAGTTCTCAATTATCTGTACATGTTGACAGAGTTACATTAAGAAATTCAGTTGTAATGTGAATTTTTCTCTGATTTTGTCATGATCCCAGATTAAGGCCACAAAGTATCCTCTTTTGCTAGAGGTACAGAATTATTGTTGTCAAAAAATTTCTTTAGATTGTACTCATGTATTTCTTTTTCTAGGCTCGGTGCTGGTGTTGTTGGGATTGTTAACATACCTTTGGAAATCATGGAACCATCTCATAATAAACAGGGATTCCTCAATGTCAAAGAATATAATCATCTACTTAAAATCATGGGGCTTTATTTGGTACAATACTGGAAGGATACCGGATTCAGTAAGTGTTGAATTATTATATCAAGACATTCAAATTGTGTCTATGTGTCTTTATGCGTGCACACATGCACACAAACATACATACACTTTTTTTAAGGTTAGTTCTTCCATCTTCCCTAATCTGGATGTACATTGGCTACTCACAGACTGTCATCCAAAACTGTTTGGCATGGGGGCTTTGCCTTCTGTTTCAGCCTGGGCCAATTTTCCTCTCTTAGTCAACCTGGTAGTCCTTTGCTTAAGGGAGTTTACCATATTGTTGCTAGTCTTAGGGTAGTCAATCAATAAGTTTCATCTGCAGCTCAGAACTCCTGAGCTCAAATGATCCACCAGTCTCAGCCTCCCCAACAGCAAAGACATGAAGCTTACATTACCATTATGGACTTATTAATCAGGTGATTGCCAATTCATTAAGTAAAGTGATCTGAACCTCTAACTCAAAGCCTCAAAAGAAATTTCCCTTTACCCAGAAGAGCCATAGAAAGCTGCACATTTGAAATCATATGAATAATATTGAAAACAGGAAAAAGTGATAGTTGTCACTGATTGAATAATAGAAAAGTACCATAAAGAAAAAACAGAAGAACTATTAAAACATTTCAATTTGGATCCACAGAGAATAAAATAATAGACTCTGAAGGCAACATTTCACTGCTAATAATTAATAGGCTTGATAAGAGAAAAATTAAAATATGTCTAACATACTCAATTTAAAAAGGCAGGAAGTAAATAACTTTTAAAATGATTCCCTCAAAATTAGACAAAAGCAGATAGAATGTTTGATGCACATAGATAAGTTTTAGTTACCTATACACCTATTGCTTGTACATGTACAAAACTGAAACAACAGAAAGTATATTGGCAGGGGACTCTATTGACTGTAAGAAATAGATAACAGAGTATTTGCATAAAGATCACATGTTATTCTCCTGTCCTTGAGAATTTGAAGTTAAAATGTGTTTTTTATCACTTGAATTTGCCATTTTAAAATCTTCTTTTTCTTTATTTTTATGTATCTTTGCTTGAAGTTCCTTGAATGTTTTTAAGAAGTGAAACAGAGGAAAAGGGAGCAGAAATCTAGATTTCTAGGAAGAGAAATCAACAGCCAAATTGGGGTACTGTTTAGGTAGAGAGTAGAAGGAAGAGAGAAGAACTAATTTTAGTTATCAAACTTGCAAATTTATGAAATGAAATAAAAAACCCACTGGTAGCAGTTATTCATCAGAAAACCTTTCTTCTATATTTTTTATTGTTCTGAATATTTGAAGCTATACAATCCATTTCAATTTCATAAATATTTGTTAAGTGTGCCAGCTTCTGTGATAAGCACAGAGGAGGCCATTAATAAAAAAGACAATTCCTGCCCTCATGGAGCTTACTACCTAGAGGGAGAGACAACAACTGAAGGAGGCAGGAAAGTAGGGATAGAAGAAGGGATAAGACACTGAGTGTATCCAGAAAAGGGCCAACTTTTTCTGTGGAGTTGAAACTACCAGGGCAGCAGATTCAAGGTGGAGAAATATGTGTATTTAGGTAGGTAGGTAGGTAGATAAAGAGGTATACACACACACACACACACACACACACACACACACACACACACACACACACACCAGCAATAAATAAGGCACTAGAATACACTCAACACCTACACTTTGGCCTTTTGACATTAAGAAGAAATAGAAGACAAGAAAAAAATAGCTAAGAATTTTCTACATGATCTTTTCCCTTGTCATTTGTATAAAAAGGAAGTCCTAGGAAATAACTAAGCATTGAAAGCTTCCTGGAAACTTAATTTTAAAAAAAATCCAGCTCATTAAAATTTTCATTATCCTGACCGTACATAATAATGTCATACACAGAATCTTAACGTATAGCTACTTTTTCCAAGTATCTCTTTTTGTAACCATGTCTCATTGCTCTTTTTGTCAGTCCCTTCTAATTAACTGCTTTCCTCTGTAGGTAGGAAGCATGGGATATAGTCATAGAAAGCTAGTCTTGGAGTCAAGAATTCCTGACTCTGACATGTACTGCTCTTGTGACTCTTGTCCTGTCATTTAGCTCTAGGCTTTTCTCTAAGACTTTAAGTTGAACTAATGGAGCTGATTTCTCTCCAGAACTTTCCCTGCCACCCTAGATATTTAGCCATTCTTCTATTAGCAAGTTATCATCCTAATGCATGCCTTATGTTATATTCACTTCTCTAAACACTTCTCTGCATTCACCTCCCTAAAAAATGTTCTTTGTGATATTTCAAAGAATCAAAAAGCTGGTTCATATTTTTTTGAATTCTTATGACTAGGTAGACATAATTTTTCTTTCTTCTCATTATAATCTTTTGATCTTTTTAACCCCAACCCCTAGCACAGTGCCTGTCACATAGTAGGCACTTAGTAAAAATTAATTGACTGTTAAAATAACTCCATAAGTAAAAGACACACTTAGAATGAAGGGATTAATTTAAGATTGGTAGAAGGTCTATTAAAGAGGATTAAGGGAAAGAAATAATATTAATAATCTTAGCTAACATTTAGATAATGCTTTTAAGTTTTGCAAGTGATTTACATATATTGTCTCTGGAAAAAGGAGAAGAGGGAGTTTCCACCTTGCTTGATACCTGCTTCTTACAATGTCAGCATAGTTTTAAGACTTGAACATCTACACTAATCTTGGTAATAGAGAGCTGAATGAGTGGTTTCTGTAAATAGCTGTAAGGTGATCATTTCTCAGGGCAAGGCCACAGAAACAACCAAGCACGTGTCATGTGTGACTAATACTCACTGCCTGTATCATGAGCCACAATTTTTAATACTGAAGATAATGAAAAGTATTGGGATAGAATTTTTACCTTATAAATAAAAGATGCAATCTTTGTATTTGCTGTAAATCTGATCTGTTTCTGTAGAAAATTGTGTCCTAGTTTGAATCACATCAGCAGAAGGGAAAATGCAAAGATAATGACTTTGTGTCACTTATAAAATTTACATTTACTTCTTCTACCATTGATGCTAGATATTTCAGAAACTTTTTTTTTTTCATCTGACCATCATTCCTTTCTTCAAATCTGATCTCACCTCACTTAGTTTTCCTGGGTTTTTGTAGCTTCCTGGTGACACAGCAGTGAAATGAGACTATTATTCATTGGTTTGAGGGGTGGGGAGAGACAGGAGAAGGAAAGAAACACTAAATGAAATTTCAATTTGAGCCAGAGCATTTATATAGGACTTCATTGTTCTTGAACTGTACCAAGACAGAAAAAATAATTTGGTGCACTGAGGCAAAGTTGAGGGTACAGTCAGCGTCATGTTTCTCAGAGTAATCTAATATTCCAGTTCAATAAGGCTTGCAAATTAAAATAAATTTTATGATATTCAGCAATATTAATTATTCATATGTACATGTGTATTTATATTATATATATACTATATATATAATATGTGTATTTATATATACATTTGTAAGACATATATATATATAATACATGTATATGTAATACATAAAACTTCTTTTTAAAAGGGATGTAGTCAATTAACCAGTTGTAAACAGTTGCTTTAGTAGTTGATTTCTGACTTTGCATTTAAGAAGATATAATAAGGCAAATATTAACCTAAAAAAGGAGTAAGTATAAATCTTCTCTTTAATTCTTTACAACTAGATTCTCAAGTTAAATAAGATAAACCAAGATAAAGCAGAAAAGGCAGAATTGGGCTTTTTTTTTTACTTTTTTATTTCTTTTTAAAAATATTTGGATGAAGAAACAATTCTCTTAATCTTTGGTTTGGTTTCCTCAATTAAAGTCGTACCTTTTAAAAATGTTCATTAATTGTTTATGAACCAATTAATTTGTGATTTAAAGTCTACATTTTTTTGTAGAATAACTGGTTCAAAATAATTCTCAGTAATAATAGGGATATTCAGATTGTCACTGGACCAAATCCTTATTGTTTAGAGAGTAAGATGTAAACTTTTCAGTCTAGCATTCTGAAACTCTCCACAATCAGACTATTGGCTAAGTTTTCAGATTTATTTCATAGTACTCTATATAATTTGTATTCCAGACATATTGATTTCCTAGCTTATTTCCTGTATTTGACATGCAGTTTCCCATTTCCAAACCCTCCTCTTAGAATGCCCAGCTTCTTTCAAGGCTCAGCCCAAATGCTACATCCTCCTTAAAACTTTTCCTGGTATGCAAAAATTTAGTGCTTTCTTGGTATTTGCTAACCTGTGTACATATTGCATAAAGGCACTATGAAGTTGTGGGGTGATGACTGACCTGGAATAAATGGGTTTAAGACTTCTGTCAGATACAGGTTATCTGAGAAAGCTCCTTAACACTCTCAGTATTCTAGATATTATAGAGTTCAATCAGACTGAGTCTTTGCAGACATTTCCGTTCTGGGAGTTCTCTGTAAACTCTGAATTCTGGATTGAATAATTATGTTCTACATTCCTAGGTAGAATGCACATTTCTTAAAGTAAGAGACTATTTTTTTCTTTTTGTTATCATATCTTAACATCTGCCAAAGCACCTTGAACATATTAGTCACTTAATAGTTTGTTGAATATTGAAAAAACATCAATCACTGTTTTTATGTAATCTACTATCACCAAATGATTAAAGTTAATGCTTTTGGACATGCTTTCATTTTATTTTCTGACTTCACTTGTCCTCGATTCATAGAATGTTTATATTATCTTGAGGTAAGAGGGTGCTTTCAAGATTATTTAACTTAACTCATTCATTTTATAGATGAGAAAACTGAGCCTCCCAAGAGGTCAAATGACTTGCATAGGGCCTTACAGCAATTTAGTGACAGAGATGTGATTTGCCTCAGGCCCACTAGGATTTTTTTTTTTCATTTTCTATGAGATACTCTTTCTGGGCTAGTCTTCTTAATTTTAAGACTCATCTTCCTGAGTTCAAATCTGGGCTCAGACCCTGGGCAAGTTATTTAATCCTCTTTACCTTAGTTTCCTCATCTGTAAAATGATCTAGAGAAGGAAATGGCAATCCATTCCAGTATCTTTCCCAAGAAAACCCTTAAAACCCACAAAGAGTTAGACATGACTAAAATATTTCAACAACAACTATTCTTTCTCAAAGGTCTCAAAGCCCTTCACTTCAATTCAGATGAAAATATTGAAAGTTGGCACCCTCACCTTCTCTGAAATTCAGTAGGTATTAATTGATGTGATTTGTTTTTTCTTTAATCAAAGCTCTGTTGCATAATCTGGTTGGATTGGAAAATGAGCCCGAAAATTGTTAGAGGATTTAAAGGTTGTAAAAAATACCAATGAGTCACAGCTTCTCAATTATGTGGCCAGAGCATTTAAGCTTCAGTTTCATTATTTGTGTTTCCAATAAATAGACTGAATTTAATACATACATGCATGTATGCATATATACATATGTACAAACATATACATGTGTGTATGTATATATGTACACACAAACTAGGACAGAAAAAGAGGAATATATATACATATAAATATATGTATGTGTATACATGTATATATGTGTGTGTATATATTTAGTGTATAATATATACATACATAGTATATACATTAGTATACACACACACATGGCAGCTAGGTGGCACATGAGATTAATCACCAACCTCAAATAATTACTAACTGTATGACCTTGGACAAGTCACTTTATCTCTGACTCAGTTTCCTGAACTGTAAAATGGGGATAATGGCACCTATCTCACAGAATTATTGTGAGGACCAATGAGACATTATTTGTAAAATGCCTGACATGTAATAGGTACTATATAACTCAGATATTATAATAATTATTAAAATAAAAAAATCTATTATGTACAGCTTGCTTTTTAAAAACTGTGTGTATATATATATATATATATATATATATATATATATATATATATATATATATATATATATAAAATAAATTCAACTTGTAATTTTCTTTTTTCTTTTGGCTGAGGCAATTGGGGTTAAGTGATTTGCCTAGGGTCACACAGCTAGGAAGCATTAAGTGTCTTGAGATCAGATTTGAACTCAGGCCTCCTGACTTCAGGACTGGAACTCTATCCATTGCACCATTTAGCTGTCCTCTCAACATGTAATTTTTAGAGCTCTCTTGCTTGTTTTCATTTCCCTCTGTTCAGTTTTTAAAATGTTTCAATGACTTTTTTTCCTTCTTTTTCCGGGCAACATAATTGATAGTTCCCCTCTCTTATCCAAATCTTGTCTCCTTTTCCTATATAGTACCCCTGGGTATTAAAAAAATAGAATAATTACTTCTCCAAATAGATTCTCTCCAAACTCACATCATGAAAGGTTTTAAATACTTCCTCTATCCTCTTATTTCAACCTGATCTGATAACCAAACTTAGTCTCACTAACAGAGACAGAGACAGAAATCCCAGCTCTGCTCTAGTAGTTTATTCTTTTCTCTTTCTAGAATAAAAGCTCATGTATTATTCTCTTTTTTACTTAATAGATTCCTTGAATTCCATTATATAATAGTTTTTGAAAGACATAATAAAGTACTTTTCTATACCCAATAATGACTGGAGTCTTGCTGTATCAAGAGAATTCTGACTTTTGTGAATGCTTCCTTTGTAATGATGTTTCAAAAATGTGGATAAATGAAACTATACCATACCTGGAGAAAAAATGGAAAACTATTCCCAGTATCTTTGCCAAGAAAAGCCAAATTAGATCACAAAGAAGCAGACATGACTAAAAGTGATTAAACAACAATAAAAAATGTATCAGAAGACTTACCTTCTATAGAAGAAGCATGTCAACTAGCAGTGTGACCTTGGGTTAGTACTTAACCTTTCTGAAAAGTGAAGAGATTAGAGAGAGAAAAGTAAAAAGATTAGATTTGAAGAATACTCTATAATTCTGTGTTGCCGAGTTATTATAGTCATTCAAAAAGTGATTTTTGTTCTTACTTTTAGGAGTCTCTTGAAAACTTAATCATATCGGTTTAGGGAATTATTAATCTTCCTGATAATGTGGTCCATAAAAGGCCAAGAATAAATTATGCTGGCATTTTTTTCTCATACAAACGTATATAAAAGAATGTATGACTTTAATTCTCTGTGTGTCAATCACAGACCCTCACATAATTTAACTGGTACATTGGGCTTTACTAACCAGTCAAGGAATAGATTTGTTCTTTAAAATTAGATGTACGCTGCAGGCCAATAACAATTCATAATGAGAATAGTAGTGAAAATGGATTTTTTTTAAATGTCAGGATAAGTTGGAGCATAGAGCTGCCTACTATATCATAAATTGATAAATTTTAGGTTATCTTTAAGGCTATTGTAATGGATATGTGGGAAATCTTTGAGATTTAGAAGAAAAATCTAGCTTTTTTTTTTTTTTTTTTTTTTTCCCCTTCAAGTTCTCTAATTTCATCATTTGCCATTAATTCACCTCTGGGCACAAGTGAAAATTTAAAACCTTCATTAAGACACATTAACCCAAACAGCAGTGATTAAAACAGAATATTAAGAATATCCATCATAATGTACCACTCCATTAGTGAAGACACATTTAAAACAATGACTTTTATATAATTTCATGGCAAGGAAAGACAAAAGTTTTTCATATTTGAGACACCATAGCTTCCATTTCCCCACAATTGGAATTTGGGAAGTATAAACATGTGAGCACATTTTCATTCAGTTGTCATTATCATAGTAGTAGATAGTTTAGAATGAGAACTTCTTTGGACTTCATCATTTAGAGCAGAGATTCTCAAATTACAGCCCACGAGCCAGATGAGGCCTGCTGAGAACATTTATGTAGCCCACTGGGTTATGGCAAATGGGCTGAGGGGCGGAGACAGAGTGTGAGTTTTTGTTTTTACTATACTCCGGCCCTCCGACAGTTTGAGGGACAGTGAACTTGCCCCCTATTTTAAAAGTTTGAAGACCACTGCGGTTTTCAGACTCAGGTCATAACTTTGTATTTCATTTGGAAGAAAATTGATATCAATAATCAACAACTTGTTGATATCAACAAGTATTTATTATATTTTTATATTACATTCTAGAGACTGCACTAGACATTGAGGATACAAAGAAGATATATTAAATAATTCTCCCTCTCAAAGAGCTTGCATTTTAATGAAGGAGACAACATACAAATATATAAATAATAAGTATGGGAAACAGCTGTATAACAGAGTGGATAGAGTATTGATCCTGAAGTCAGGAAGACTTAAGTTTAAATATGACCCCAGATAATTAGTGTGTGACCCTGAGCAAGTCCTAATTATCTCCAAAATCATTTTAAAAGAATATATATGAAGAGAACAAAGAATAATTCTGTCAATTATCATTTTTGTCATTTTTGCTTTGATTTCTCTTTTAAAAGTATGAAGTAGAAGGCTTAATAATTTCTACCTTTGGTATCTAGTAACCCTAGGGCCATTATTGTTTACATATGTTTGCTGTGATAGTCTCACTGCATGAAAGATAATGCGGCCTGTTGGATACAGATACCTGACCTTGAAACTAAAACCTGTGTTCAAAGTACTGCCCTTGGGACATACTGAATATATCTATATGTTTTTATTCCTAAAGTCTATGTTCTAGAACAAAGCGGTGTCAAACAGCAATTAAATCAGAAT
The DNA here is from genome assembly GCF_048593235.1 of Sminthopsis crassicaudata. NCBI lineage: Eukaryota > Metazoa > Chordata > Mammalia > Dasyuromorphia > Dasyuridae > Sminthopsis > Sminthopsis crassicaudata. The sequence goes on along the minus strand of NC_133619.1, from coordinate 313,985,267 downwards.
AAAATATAAATAAAATAAAAATAAAATGAATAAAAATATAATACAACACAAATAATGTTAATTTGTGTTTTTCAAATCAGTGTGTATCCTGAAAGGATCATTTCTATTTGAGATTGATGCTATTGCTCTAGAATGCCATTCCTTAAAGAGAACCTCTCAGGTTCCCCTAAGCACATTGATGCTGATTTAATGTAAGGATTGAATAAAAAACTTGAAACTATGGTGAAATGAAATGGGACTTAAAAAAAGTGGAGAGAAGGGAAAATCAAGACTGTCTGGAAATATTCAGGGTAAAGAAACTTTGGCTGAGAACATGAATATAAAAATTTATGAAGAATTTTAAGGGTGGTGTTTAAATTAAATGAGAGTTCCTTATGGAAACCTTTAGTAACAACAGTTCTAAATGTTTTATTGCTTCAAAATGTGTTACATTGCTCATCTCCTTATCCTCCTTTGACTTTTTTTAAAGGCAATAGAAATCCAATGCTCTTCTGGAACAAATTTGGATACCAGAGTAATACATGGTTGGAGAAGCCTTTAAATTCTGCTCGGTACAGAAGACGACAAGCCAGTGAAATCCCTTTCATCGTTCAATGTGGCAAGTGTTGTCCACATGCGGCTGGTGAAGGAAGATGCTATTTGCAATCAGCTTTGAGTTATACCTGGTGGTAGACCAGTAGTGGGGGTGATAAATGATATACCACTATCTAGAGATCTGTTGTTGTTCCCTCTTGAAAGTTCCTAGGGTGTGTCCAGCTAATGTCATAAAGCTAAGGATCAATGCTGGTCAGCAGAATAAAGCCCTAGAGAGTCCACATAGCAATAGTGAGACCAGAGAGAAGAAGGAAATAGCCTTATATGACAGGGGTGATTAAGAGTTGATACTTTCATGGTTCCAATACTGAAAGCGCCAAATCAAATCAATACCAAATCTCTGTTTTATGTAATCATTCTATCCTTAGAAAATCCTTTTTCCAAATAGCTCTTTAAGACCATATAAAATGTAATTGGGAAATATTTATTTAAAATGTTTTTAAAAGACTATGTAAACAAAAATAACTTGAAAATAACAGTTTAAAATTTTGATTCTCTGTTTATTTCCTTTACTAAAAAATGATGCAGGGATATATTTCACATTTGTCAGTTTTCTCACTTCTAAATACTCCTGTCCCCTGAAAAATGAGTAGGAGACATCAGACCTTATACCCAGTGGGAAGAGACTGTTTTTAAGTTTATGCTAGATGTAAGATCTAGCACATCCCTGAACCTTAAAAGTTACACAGGAAATTATAGTGACTGCTTAAATCAGTCCATCTTTGGGCAAATTAGATTCAATTCTGCATCCTCATTTTATGGCAGAGAATGATAGTTTCCACACAAATTTGAGTAGGGAATAGCAGTACTGTGCACATTAAGACTTGGTCTAGATGTGAACAATTGGTACTGGGGAAAGAACAATTTAGATTCAGCCTACCATTCTTATGTTGAATTTTGCCATTTTTTGTTATTATAGCTGATAGTTGAACTATTTTTATCTTTTTTGTGTGCAGCCAGCCTTAAAAACTAGCATGATACTTGCAACAGTTTTGAACATATTTGTTGGCTAAAATAAAAATTCTAAGTGTAGTGACGTTTTAAAAAAAGTGAATAATATGAAAGAAATGGTACAGTCTTTCATGCCAGAAGCATTATATATTAAAAACAAAAGAAAAGGGCATGTATGTTTTTGCCTTCCATTTTAGCTCCTTTATTTCTCCATTCACATAACTTCAACTCATGGTACAGGCAGGTATTACTTTAATTAAATCATAGCTTGAGGAAGCTATGACACACAATTGAAGAGATTTTCTAAGACTGCCACAATGAATACAAATGGCTCACCATAAAAACAATTAACATTTTGATAATATGTCCCAAAATATTCCAACATTATATCTGTAAGAAGAAATTTCAAATTCTATTATAATATACAATTTTGTCATGTTTTTCCAATATCATTAAAAACTTTCATTTTATCTCAGAAGGTAGATGAAATGTTTATAAAATAATTAATTTAAACAAAGTATTGACTTATATGGATTTTAAAGCCCATCAGCTTCTTCATTATCATTATCACAAAAATTTTAAGATTTTCTATAATTATTTTGAACCAACCATATATGAACTAGTAAATAAATTATTGATTAAGGACAAAGTGGTTAAATGTCCTACTCAGGGTTCCACCTAAAAGAAGTGGTCAGATAAAGATTTGAATCCAGGCCCTCCTGAAAACAAGCCCATCCTTACATTCCGCTGCCTTCATTCCTAACTACAATATGCTTCTTTGAAGTGATACTGTGTTGTAATTGATAGTCTATTATTGGACATAGGAAGACCTGAATTTAAGTCCTGTCTCTGACATATGCTAGTTATTTGACAGTAGGAAGCTATTTATTCCTTTGATTTTACCCAAACAGTTCTTTAAAAATATAAGTTATACAATAGTTGTAGATCTGCATTGCTGGAGGGAGTTTTTATACCAGGAGTTCCTTACACAAGATAAAGTGGTCCAAAAGGATGAAAATATACAATTTGACCAAATAATATAATGCAGTTATATATAATTCTCTATAGTTTCCAGGTGACTAATAACAATTCAAGTTGAAATTGAGCTGGCTTTTGACAAACATATTTTCAAATATTTTTCTTTTTCTATGGTAAATTACTTTTTAGAAATTTCTCCAATCTAGCATTAACATTGCAGTAGTATCATAAATAATTAAGGGATATTTGATCACAACTTTATGTGGTTATTCATAGATAATCCTTTGAGTTTCTCTTCCTAGATAATGCTATGTCTTATAGAATATGTGTTTCTTTTTGCTTTTTTCTCAGATCTTTGCCTTAAATGGAGAATCTTACCTTCCTCTGATGATTACAAGAAAAGAGAAAATTTGGGCAATTGGACCTGTGCTAATAATCCAAACATCTTGGAAAACAGGTAAATTTTGATAGCATTTGTTCAACTGCATAAAATTATCTGTTGTTAAAATAAAGTTGTCATGCTGAAAAAAATTGATAATTCCTGTGAGCTTCTTTTTAATAGGACCAATGTGGGGACTTCCACTTCCATCAACTGTTTTATCTCATCTTGCAGGAAGCACATAAGTGCTCTCAAAGTTGCATTAATTCTGTCTCTTTTACAAATCCAAACAGTGTCACTTGTGATGAGACATGAGTTAAATTTAGCAGTGTTGACAGTTAAGTGATGGACCTTAAGATCTAAAATAAGTTTCTTCTTGTATTTATAATTTTCTTATGAGCTGACAAAATATTGACTATCTGTTTCCCATAGTTATCAAGAAGAGAAATGCTTACAATGGTGGTAAGGAATGTAGGAATATTTGACCATCAGGCAGATTGATCAAAGGATGGTTAATATAGAAACATTGTTTGTGTGTTATTCCCTATCACTCCTTATGTATAGAACAGTCAACTTCTGATGATACTTGCTAAGGGAAAAAATGGGCTTTATAATAGGGCTAATAGCCAGTGAGGGCCCAATCAGAAAAGCATACTGTGTATAAACATGAAGGGAAAACCTGAGCATGCTCTAAAGATTGGGTACTCATTGGCCATCCCCCTCTCATTATAACTTAAAAAACCTTTTTTCAGCCTTTTTAAATTCTTTTACAAGATTCACTTCCCTTACTCCTTCCTTCCTTCCTTCCTTCCTTCCTTCCTTCCTTCCTTCCTTCCTTCCTTCCTTCCTTCCTTCCTTCCTTCCTTCCATTTTTAAAAGTTTATTTTATTTTCAACTCATAAAAGAAAACAAATATTTTCATAACACAATAGTGTCTTTTGAAGGATCATTGTAAAACTTAATTTTAACTGTGGATATTACTGCCTTCAGCTGTTTGAACATAAGAGAACACCATCAAATGAGTTAGTAGATATAATTATTATTTAGCATCCCAAAAAGATTTTTACATTTTGTAAAAGATGACCAGATTTTGTATTAAAATAGAATATCAGTTTATCACCTTTTTAGGGAACCTAAATCCATACTACCACTTATTAGTGAGTCAGAAGCATCCATTCAAAGATCTTTGCCCTTTTTCTAGAGATCGGATTCATGAGTGGAACTAGTGGTCAGAGGCACTGGGAGTGGTCAATATAGATATTGTAACTGGTGAAGTGGTAGATCCTGGATGTCATTTTAAACAAATTTAAATTATACAATTAAATTAAAATATTTTTAAAAGTTATAAAGATCAGTTTATGAATTTGGGGGCAGATTTGAGGATTTTTTGTGTTTTTTTTTCTTTGAATCAACTCATTGTTGAAAAGAGCAAAGTGCCTCACAGTTGGTCATTACATAATCTTGTTACTGTGTACAGAGTTCTACTTCAGCTGACTTCACTCAGCACCAGTTCTTTCTAAATCTTGCTAGGCTTTTCGAAAATCAACCTGCTCATCATTTCTTAAATAATAATAATATTCCACTACATTCTTATACCATAACTCATTTAGTCATTTCCTAACTGATGGGCATTTACTCAATTTCCAGTTCCTTGCTTCTACAAAAAGAGCTGCTACAAACATTTTTGCATATATAGATCCTTTCCCCTTTTTTTATTATTTCTTTGGGATACAGACCCAATGGTGAGTCTGCTCAGTTTTAGAGCTCTTTGGGCATAGTTCCAGATTTCTCTCCAGAAAGGTTGGATCAATTCACAGCTGCACCAACAGTGTATTAGAAAACATGAAGAATGGGTCCTAATTACCTAAAATTTTTCTCCATGACCTTCAAGGGGAAGAAAACTCTTTTTCCAGTCTTTCTTAAATATTCTTTATATATCTCTACCTCTTATAAGAGATTGCTTGATTGCCATTAGAGGTCACATCTATGTAGTGCTTTAAATCCAGGTCTCTTTTGACCCAGTGTTCTTTCCACTGTGATACTATATATACACACACAACCTATACTCAGAATTTCTGTGGAGAAGTAAAAGCTTTAGGAAAGGATAGTTATTCCAGCACCTATGCTAGTTTGACCCATCTCCATCTCTAACTATATCTTCAGTATAGGTGTTGCTCAATGAGATCTGACCATGTTGACTGTGAGCAAGCTACAGGCAATAAAATGCATGAAATCAGTAATCTCATTCACTCAAAAAAAAGTCAAGAGCCCAGAAGTAAAGAAAATGGCTTCTAGACAATTTAAGATGTCACAAAACCATATAATGAGGCTTATATACTTTATACAGAAAATTATCTCATTGTTACCATCATTTCAGAGCCCATTTATCTTTATTTTAGATAGGACTTAAAATTCTAACAACACTTGTCTATTTGGCTTACCAGCTCAAAAATTAGAAGCAACCATTTAGAAGGTGATGAAGTTGCTGCAGCAAGACACTGACATTTTCAGGATGTGAAAACCTGTGAAAGGAGGGAGATATAAAAAAAACTATAAAAAGACACAAGGATTTGAAAAACCAGACAACCTGGGGTCATTTAAAGTTGATAGCCATTAGAGCCATTATTAATTCATCCAAAAATATTTCTTATTAATAAAAAAAATTAACGAACATCTGTTGTGTGCAAGGTACAATGAAGAATCCAGGGGAAAATTAGACTTTATCCCTGCTATCATTCATTACAGAATAATAGAAAAGTAAGACAGCTATGCAAATAACTATGTACTAGTTAGGGTGTGACTACGCAGTAACAAAAACAGATAATACCATAAGAGTTCACAAGTAAAGATTACTTTTGTCCAAAAAAAATTAGGTTGGACTTTGGCTAATAAAATTAGGATGGGGAAATAGTAGAAATTGGATTGGCTGATTTGGAAACCCTGGCAAATATAGGCAGAGTCAATACAGCATTAGCAAGGGTTAAAGGATAGGGAATTGCTGGGATTACAAAAATGATTGGTTTTATTCTTTTTATACCAAGCATTTAGAACATTGCCTGGCACAGAATGGCTATTTAGTAAATGCTTATTGATTGATCGATTGAACCAGTTTTTTTTAGTTGACAGAATGAGTTGCAAGTTGTCCTGGTTGACTAGCCCTTTCAGTACAGAGATCATACTGTCTGACCCCAAAATGAGTCATGATGTGACAAAGATCTCTTTTCCTTTTGAAAAGCCTAATTAAAAGTTGACAACTTCTTAAAGTCAAGAACTGGAACACATAAGTTTTAAGAATTTGAAGCATGAAAAAGTATTTAAGCATGGAGAAGTAAAAGCTTTAGGAAAGGATTGTCTTTCCAGTATCTGGTTGACCCATTCCTAGTTTGACCCATCTCCATGTCTTAACTACATCCTCAGTATACATGTTGCTAAATGGGATCTGACCATGTTGCCTGTGATCAAGCTAAAAGCAATAAAATGCATGAAATTAGTAATCATATCCACCCAGAAGAGAGTCAAGTCCAGAAGTAAAGAAAATGGTTTTCAGACAATCTAGATACCACAAAAACATACAGTTCATAAATTCTTCTTTAATTGTGAAGGGCCTTGAATGCCAGCAGAAATATTTGAATTTTGTTCCACATATAGTTGAGAGCCAATTAGAAATTTTGAGAAGAGGTAACATTTTCATATTTGGGATTTAGGAAGCTTATCTGGCATCAGTATGTAAAGCTTCAGGAGGGTATTGTTTCCTTATATTCAATTCCTGGTGTTTAAAACATTGATAATCATCTCTAGTCATCGTAATATTGGTCACTATAGCCTGTTCCTTTTCATTGACCTTATTTCTTATACTCAATTGATTCTGAAGTTGTCATAGGCCAGAACAACTCCCTTCTTTTCCCCTGGGCACCATGAAAAAAGCATCGCCATCAGAAGATGAGAAAGACAAACAACTCAGAGATTCAGTGCAAAGATATCAGAATAAATTGGCAGAACAGCAGTCACAGGTAAGTAACTAATTAGTCATCATTTTCACAAAGTATAATGATGCCTGGGCCATAGAGGGCAGTTTGTAGAATCTTAGAATTGCAAGGGATTGAAGACATGATAAAATCTAATCTCCTCCACAGAATTAATCCCCAGTACATTCATGGCAACAGGCATCCAGCCCCAGTGAAACACACAGCAAGAAGGAAGTCACTGACAAATCTGCAGCTAGGTGGCAGAGTAGATAGAACACTCAGCATGTAATCAGAAAGATTCATCTTCATGAGTTCAAATCCAACCTCAGATAGATACATGTGTGTTTGTGTGTCTGTGTGTGTCTGTGTGTGTCTGTGTGTGTGAGAGAGAGAGACAGAGCCAGAGACACAGACAGACAGACAGACCATGGGCAGGTCACTTAACTCTGTTTGCTTCAGTCCCTGATCTGTAAAATGAGCTAGAGAAGGAAATGGCAAACTACTCCAGTATATTTGTCAATAAAACATCAAATGGGGTCACAGAGAGTTAGACACAACTGAAATGATTGAACAATAATGTGTGTGTATTTATATATACATATATATATATATATATATATATATATATATATATATATATATATATATATATATATATATATATATATATATATATATATATATATACACACACACACACACACATATATATATACACACACACATATATATATATATATATATATATATATATATATATATATATATATATTTGAATGCCTGTGTCTATTTCAGTAAATATATTTTAGAAAATAAAATATTAGAAAAACAAATATTAAGGAAAAACAAAAGGAATTAATATTAGGAAAATACTTTTATATAAAAAATAATTGCACCTTGACAGCTCCAATTAAAGAGTAAAGTGCTACATAAAGATGCTTTTTAAATTGGATATGATTTCATTAGTATAAGGATCCAAATGGAGAAATGCCCAAGAACGTGGCAGATCAGCAGTTTTAGAGAGAGTTGCCTGGAGCTATGGCACCCTTCTTTTTTATTGTAAAGAGCATCCTCTGATCCAAGGACTTCTAGTAGTACTGGTTTGGTTTTCTAGCTAATAAAGACATTAGAACTTAGGATATTTATAGGTGAATTTTTTTCTCTTTTGTTGTGTTTTTTTTTAATAGAGCTCAGAGTAATTGGTAATCTCCTTTAGAGCTTCAGTTATGAGGTTTGTTTGTTTTTTCCTTCTATTTGTTATTGAACATATTGTGGCAGGATATTAAAAAACATACAAACATACAAGTCTTGATTTCCCAAAGCCCTGGATTCTTTTTTCTGAGTAATGAAATTAACCATTCTGATCCAACAAGTATTTGTTGAGTACCTACTATGTATTAGGTATAGGAAATTCAAAACACAGAAAACAAAAAGAACATGTCGACAGATAAACATATACACAGTTATTTTAAGGCAGCTTTTTATTGGTATGGTGATGCAGCCTGTATATAATGTAAATTATGTTAATCTTAAATCTATCACTTAAGAGTACCGTAAGTAAATTGTTAGAGGGGCATCAGAAAGACCCAATTTACAATATGGCCTTAGATACTTAGTAACTCTGATTTAGGCAAATCTTAGCTCTTGCAGCCTCAATTTCCTCACTTATAAAATGGAGAAACTATTAGCACCTACCTTTCAGGATTGTTGTAAGGTGAGTTAACTTTGACAAATTGCTTTGCTAACTGTATGCTCTATCACTATCTAGTTGCTTTTGGCTGGCCCTTAGGGGAGAGGAGGTGAAAAGGGGAAGGAAAAGTAAGAGGACTATATCAACCAGGAGCAAATAGGTAGATCCTCTGAAGAATTGATTGTTGACTGAATTTTTGGCTTAGGAAGATAAAGCTGTTTTGCTTTTGAAAATTAATGCTTCCTTATAGGACTTGGGCATTTCTTCCTGATTCAGAGATAAGATCCAGTCATCCATGACTCCTTCCACAGCCTCTTCTGCTTCCCCAAAACTACCCCCTTATCTAGGTGCACAGATCATTTATCCCTAACAAGATTAACAAGGTTGGGGCCAGTTAAGTTATCAACCCATGACACAGGCATGTGTCATTTGAGAGATGACAGAGAACTGATAAAAGACCCTTCCAGCTCCAACAGTCTATGGTTTTATAGTATAGTATCACAGGCAGCCAGAGGGCAAAAATAGGATGAACAGTCTTCATTATTGCCAGTGCTTTGTAGCTGACCTTCCTTCACTTCCTATTCCCTCCCCATCTCACCTTCTTTCCTGCTTCCCAGCTTATTTATGAATAAAGAAGCAAAACTGTGACCCATCTAAGAGCCCACTGAGAATGGGCAGGGCAGGCAGTAAAAATGATTGACTCTTCGTAGTATTTTTAAAATATTGTTCTGGAGGAGGCAATAGGGCAGGGAGAATATTAAAGACATAGACTGGTCCTCCTTCCCCCCCATCTCCTTATACTCTTAGGAATATACTCTGTAGAAGATATGGGAGGAGTGTATATAAGAATATATTACTTATGTTAACTTTACAATATATTCTTAAATCCTCTTTATCGCTATAAATTTGTATCTATCTATATCTGTGTATTTGTATATAACAACATATCTCTATACATCCATCTTTATAAGTATATATTTATATATTATATACCTCTATCTAGCCTGTCTATTTTTCTTCCTTAATTTTTCTCTTTCCCTCCCTCCCTCCTTCCCTCCTTCCTTCCCTTCTTCACACTTTCCTTCCTTCCTTCCCCCATCTTCCCTCCTTCCTTCTTTCCTTCCCTCCTTCCTTCCTTCCTTCCCTCCTTCCTTCTTTCCTTCCTTCCTTCCTTCCTTCCTTCCTTCCTTCCTTCCTTCCTTCCTTCCTTCCTTCCTTCCTTCCTTCCTTCTTTCCTTCCTTCCTTCCCTCCTTCCTTCCTTCCTTCCCTCCTTCCTTCCTTCCTTCCTTCCTTCCTTCCTTCCTTCCTTCCTTCCTTCCTTCCTTCCTTCCTTCCTTCCTTCCTTCCTTCCTTCCTTCCTTCCTTCCTTCCTTCCTTCCTTCCTTCCTTCCCCTTCATTATTTCTGTCCTCTCTCCCTCCCTCCCTCCTTCTCTCTCTCTCTCTCTCTCTCTCTCTCTCTCTCTCTCTCTCTCTCTCTCTCTCTTTCTATCTTTCTCTTCCTTTTTAATTATGTGAATACACCCACACACATATATACATGCACATATATAGAATTACATATACATGTGTACATTATTACATGCAATAAATATATCAAGAGCTGGAAACCCTTGACTGAAAGGAAATAAGACTAGATAGATAAATAGATGAAATGCATGCCTATGTTACATATGTATATACACATATCAATTGAGAGATCTGTAGGTGACAGATGTAAATATAGATATATATAGATAGATAGCTATAGCTCTATAGATAAGAGATAAGTGATAGGAGAGATAGATAGGGTCTAAAAATGTATTACAAAATTAACCTAATAAATATAGCTCAGGAACCTATTTCCTCCCTAGCTAGGAGAAATTCCAGTTAATGGTAGATTTAAAATTTAACCTTTTGTGAGCTAAATGTATTCCTCGATATGTACTCTATCAGGTTAGAATGATAAGCCAGCACTCTCTTTATAAAAAATTGTGCTTCTATAACAAACCAACATCTCAGTTTTTTTCATATCTGATGAATAATCTGTTTTTCTTCTCATGAGGTGTTGGTTTGTTATAGAAGTAAGTTACATTGTATAAGATGTTTCTGTTCCCTGAAGGACATGCACCATCTGCTGGCCACACTGTAAATCCTATTTTGTTATCACAGGATTTTTAACATTTGTCTTAATGTCATTTAGTAACCTTTTTGTAATAGAATGAGGGGGATTTTGCTTATATTTATACATCTGATTTAGTCCCCTCCAGAATCAGTTTTCTATCTAACCCTTGATACATATTTACCTATATGTGTGTGTGTGTATAATAGTATTTTGTGTCTGTATAATAGTATTTTGTGTATATATACATATGTAATATATATATTTACACACACATATATACACATACTCATAATGTTTTGTTCAGTGGATTGTGATACTAGAATGTATATGGTATATAACTTAACTATATAGCAGCCAGATGGATAGAGAGAAGGACTTGATATCAGCAGAACTGAAGTTTAAATCTGGTCACAAACTTACCATGTGACCCTGGGCAAATCATTTAATGTCTGTTTGGCTTAGTTTCTTTATTTATAAAATGGTAATAATAATGATAGAACCTAACTCTCAGGATTGGTGGGAGGATCAAATAAGATAACAATTATAAAGTATTTAGAACAATGCCTGACATATATGATAAGTGTTACATAAATTTGTATTATCATCATCATTTTTATTATTCAGGAATATATAACACTCTTTATCTACATATATGCTTACAGTTCTGAATTCCCCTAATTGTTTTTATGTTATCATTATCACATTCTCATAGTTAAGTTAATGCATGTACGATGCATTTACTCCTTTTTAATATGATGATCATGAAATATTTATTTGCTTCATTAATATACGTATATGTTAACTACATAATTTAAGAAATATTTTTCAATTTTATTTATTTTTGTTTTTATATCTTCTCTTTTTTTTTTAAAGATCTTTCCCCTCACCTACCCTTGTAATAAAGAATAAAAGGATACAGAAAAGCAAGTTCAGCAAAAATAACCAACACATTAGCTGAGTCTGACAGTAAATTCAGTATTGCACAACATAGAATCCAATAAAGGAGGCAATTATATTTTCTTATCCCTGCTTTGGAGCCAAACTTTTATCATTATAATTATTCATTGTTGAGTTTGGGTTTTTTTCTTGTCATTATTCTTTCAGTTGACATTTTTTGTCATGTGTGTGTGCACGTGTATGTGTGTAATTTTCCAGGTTCTACTTTCTCCTTATCAGTCTTTCCTTAGTTTCTATCAAGCTTGACTGAGATCAGCCTAGTGGTTCAGTCTTCATATTGGAACAAAAGAGACATTTGTAGACCCCATAACATTTAACAAAAGGAATTTATTTATCAATAGTGTGAAAAGGAGATTTAGCTAAGATGTATCTGTTAACACACAGGGCACAGGGACACTCATTAACTGAGATTTCTTGTGCACTGGGCATTTACATTCAACTGAGCAAGGATATGGAAGGAAGATCTGAGTTCAATCTAGTTTCAGACACTTACTATCATGTCCTCCTGGTTAAGGCACTTAATCCTGTTTGCCTTAATCTATTAGAGAATGAAATGGCAAACCACACCAGTATCTTTATCAGGGAAACCCCTCGGACAGCATTAGGATGTTATGGTCCATTGCATCACAAAGAGTTGGCCATGACTATAATTGAACATCATCAGTACCTGTCCTAGACATTGCCCCTCCAATGCCATTCTTCTCTGAATTTTTTTATCTTTATCTTTTTCTGACAGTGAAGTCATATTCCATTTTATTCATCTACCACAATTTGTTTTTTTCATTCACCAAAAGATTTATTGCTGCTGTTCAATCATTTGCCCTTTACCAAAAGATAACTATCTACTTTTTATCAAGAATTATTAAGGATCAACTAGGTATTCATCTACATTAGCTGAATTAGTTTGTGACCTTAGGAGCCTGTTTTCTGCTATAGTGTACATTTAACATCTAGATAAATGAGTATATAATATATAAATGAAAAGTAACTTCAGAAAAGGAGTACTTTTTGGTGTATATATCTTAGAATTATGGATCTATTTGCATCAGTGTCTGGTAAAATTGGTATGTGGAACTCTATTCAGTGTCCAAATTCTGGACAAATTTTTAAGATATAATATATTCTATTATTTGATAGAAATGAAGTGTGGAACTTGGACAGGAGCATAGTGTATATGTTAATCTCATTTATCTTTTTCATAGTCTGGACAATGAGCAAAAATCCTTATAAAGGCTCTAGAATTTTTCCCAGCTGAAATGTCAAATGACCATTTTTTCTAATGCTGATGTAGACATACAAAATGAAACAGTATAATCCAATAATTCCCAAGTAGATTGTTTGGCTGCAAAGGGTAGAATAAAATGAAGGCTTGCTGAAATTTTAATAGTATTTCCCAAATTGGAATGGCATATCTGAGACCTGTTTAGTGATAAGGAAAGTGTATATATTTTTCTCATTTGGGATTTAATATTTTTAATATGTAGCCATTGTATATGATTTTGAGACTTTAGATGTATAAGATGGCAAAAATGATGTATTTCTGTATTGAATGCATTCCACAACCTTCTTGCATATGCTGCCATGGTCCAGAATTTATGACACCTCAAGGGCTGTGTCTAAGAAGAGGCTATTATGCACAGTGTGGTTGAAATATCTTGCTTTATTACTTCTGCTACAGAGGTCCCTCTTTCCTTATAATGATGCATTGCTTCTTCAGAAGGAATTATACATAATAGATTCACACTTGTGGGTCTTATGCTCATAGCATATCAGAGAAAGAATAGTAGAGAAGGAAGTACTTATATGAACATATAATAGACGCCTTGAAGAAGCAGCATGATAACAATGGAAAGATCCTTGGCTCCAGGGTCAAAAGATCTGTATTCATGTCGTTTCTGATAATTACATTTGTTTGAATTTGGGCAAGTCACTTAAGCTTCCTGAATTTCCTTTCAGTTATATGTCTGTGTTCTATGACCTCTATGATCTCTGCCAGCTCAAAATCTATGATCTAAGATGGATGCCTTGTCTTTTATTTCTGCATTCTTTACTCTTCACAATACCAAGTACAGGGCTGAGCACATAGTAGGTGTTTAATAAATACCGCTTGACTAGTCTGCCTAAATTATTTTCTCTTCTATATAAAAAAGTTTCTTCTGGGAAGTTCTGAACTATTGGTCCTCAAGTCAAGGAGTTTACAAGTTCAAACCTTTACCCTGACACTGATCTTGAACACTTAATTTCCTTGTCTTAAAAAAAAAAAATCAAGAAATCATTAAGGTCTAAACTCTTTTATTCTCTGTGAATTGGACAATTGAAGCAAATAATAAAACCTCCTGATCTTTAAGAGCACTGAAAAATGGCTGCAAAGTAAATGAAACTACTTGGAGTTCAGGATGGGAAGAGCAGAGATATACTATGTTTCTGAGCTTAAGCTATATGTTCATAGGCTTGATAATTTTAATAATAATTAAAGACCAAACGCAATTGTTAGATTGTTGGTGTGAATCTTGTATCTCAGTTGCTAGTAACACAGATTGAAAGTGAGCAGATGGATGCATTTTTGTCCCAATAAGTCACATTTCCCAATCCACCCCTGATAATAGGTCACATTTATATAGCATTTTAAGATTTACAAAATATTTTACATATGTTATCCTCCCCACACTCTTATAAGGTAGACATTATTATTATCCCTATGCTATAGATGAGGAAACTGAGGCAGAAGCAAATTAAATGATTTGTCCAGAGTTAATCACCTACCTAGTAAATGTTTGAAACAGGAGATCAGCCTGCTTCATTTCTTCGGGATATCTTTTGTAACTCAAATAATTACAGGATATCTGAGTCTAGTCCATTTGTCTCAAGGGTCTCAAAGGTTAAGAAATGTGTTTCAGTTTCTATAGGTAGCTCGTGACAGATTTGGTATTTAAAACATCTTTTGATACCCAGCTTGTGCTTATTTCACTATAAAATGAGAATCTAGCCTATGATTTAGAGTTTCCTCAAGATGGAAGGGAATTGTAAAAGAGTGAATGGGCAGGATCCTCAAAAGGGTGATCAGAAGTATCAATTAAATGATTTAACATAAATATAAAATAATATTATTATAAAATAACTTAATAATTACATAAAATTACATTAAAAAGAATACAAGTCATTCTCCAATTGATAAATGGTCAAAGATTATGAACAGACAATTTTCAGCTGATAAAATTAAAGCTATCTGGTGTCATATGAAAACATGCTCTAAATCACTATTGATTAGAAAAATGTAAATTAAAACAATCCTGAGGTACCACTTCATACCTCTCAGACTGGTCAAGATGACAGAAGAAGATAATGATAAATGTTGGAGGGATGTGGGAAAGCTGGAACACTAATACATTGTTGACAGAGTTGTAAGATGGTTCATTATTCTGGAGAGCAATATGGACTATACCCAAAGGGCTATCAAACTGTGCATACACTTTGGTCCAGCAGTATCTCTACTAGATCTGTATCCCAAAGAAATCATAAAAAGAAAAAAAGGACCCACATGTAAAATGTTTGCAGCAGCTTTAGATAGGCTTGGAAAGTTTTACATGCCGAGTGAAACAAGCAAACCCAGGAAAACATTGTATACAATAACAACAAGAATGTACGATGATCAACTATGAAAGACTTGGTTCTTCTCAGTGGTTCAGTGATTCAAAGCAGTCCCAATAGACTTTGGACAGAAACTGCCATCTGCATCCAGAAAAAGAGTTAAGGAGACTGAATATGAATCAATACATGCTATGTTCACTTTGTTTTTCTATTGTTTTTTTTTTTTCTCTCCCATGGTTTTTCCCTTTTGCTCTGATTTTTCTCTTCCAACATGACTCATAAAGCAATGTGTATTAAAAAATAAATAAAATAAGTGGAAAAAAGAATAAGTAGCAATTGATTAATTAGTTAATTAATTTAAAGATAAAATAAAAAGAATAAGCAGCAAATTGGGTATTAACATCATCTAGTAGGAAAGTTTTTGTTGTTCAATCACTTTAAATTGTATCCAACCAATCTTTGTGACCCCATTTGGGATCTTCTCAGCAAAGACATTGGAGGGGTTTCCTACTTACTTCTCCAGCTCATTTCACAGTTGAGGAACTGAGGCAGACAAA
This sequence comes from Sminthopsis crassicaudata, assembly GCF_048593235.1. NCBI lineage: Eukaryota > Metazoa > Chordata > Mammalia > Dasyuromorphia > Dasyuridae > Sminthopsis > Sminthopsis crassicaudata. Next base: position 313,969,505 of record NC_133619.1, on the reverse strand, counting down.
GTAAAGTTTCTTGCCAAGGGTCACATAGCTAGTAAGTATCTGGGGCCAGAAACTTGGAAAGTTGAGTCTTCTTGACTTCAGGCTTAACACTATGAATTATGGTGCCACCTAATTATCCAGTGGAATAGCTCTTGGGCACAATTGTAATTCTGATGTTCATAGACACAATGGAGACTTTAAGAAGAAGAAAGTTGTTATTTGAATAGCTGAGATGGAAATAAAGACAGGATTTGAAGAAAAGCAGTAACTAGATTGTAGAATAATCACAATGACTAAATCTACTTTTCATATAAGGCACAGGATCCTAGAATTGTAAGAGATCTCAGAAACTATCTAGTCCAAGCCTCTCATTTTATAGAAGAGGAAACAGGCCCATTGAGATTAAATAATTTCCACAAAATCAGATCAGGTAGTATCAGAAATGAGAATTGAATTTAAGCCCTGGGGTAAGGGACTTGTGGGATGGGGCAGAAAGGGGAGGGCTTGCAGGTACAGATTTTTCTGGGTTTTCAAAGTAAAATTATACACAGGGAACTCAAATAAATAAATAGCTCAGTGTGAATTGCCATAAATTAACTGCTAAAAATAAAAGTAAAAATGTGTTGACCAGAAAGGCCCTCCAAAGCTATGCAAAAAAGCAATCTGCATAGGGACTTCTGACTCACTTTATGTTTATGTTAGCAAAAATTTGCATCCCTATAACATACATTTTTATAAACATGTTTTTGTAAGAGGAAAAGAGATTTCTTAGGAACTACATTCTAGGCAGAAAAAAGTCATCTCTATTCTGATGTGCTGTTTTTTGTTTTTGTTTTTGCTTTTGTTTTTAAATTGGGTTGCTCAGACTAGGGAATTTTGTTTGCCTTTATGACCAAGAGTAATTGAGATAAAATGTGGCTGCAGCCTTCTAGATTAATTGCTTGGGGGCTATAACAACGTATGTCTGTAGTAAATCTAGCCCAGTGGTTCTTTATTTTCCTATTTGTGTGTAGCTGAGGAAAGACAAATCATTTTTTGTGAATGAGTAAGTTTTTAACATAGGACAACCTCATTTACCTTAGATATGTGCAAAATGGTTTGTACATAAAGTGATTTAATTATATGTACCCAAAATAGTCACTGTGCAATATGCATGGAATGAGTTTATATGGATTGTTAGGGCTAAAAAAATCCTTAATAAATATGATCTTTTTTGTTCAGTTATTTCAGTCTTATCTGACTCCATTATCTTATTTGGGGGTTTCTTTTTCAGAGATACTAGAGTGGTTTGCTATTTCTTTCTCACCTCATTATACAGATGAGAAAACTGAGGTAAAGAGGGTTAAGTGACTTACCCAGAGTCACACAGCCTATAAGAGGCTGAGGCTAAATTTGAACTTAGGTAGATGCCAGGCCTGGCCTTATTTGCACTATGGCACCATCTTGCTGCCACAGACATAATATAGGACAAAGTTTGGATTGTGACTTCTGAATGTGGGGGGTCTCAAAATTATAATTAATTATCAGTAAATGTTTGATTTGTATACCTTTTGGGATGACATATAAATTTTTTGGACAAAAAGGGATTGTTTGTAGAAAAAGTTTAAGAAATCCTAGGCTAGAACAATGTAAAGGACTTGACTGTAATCACCAGCCTCAGGTTAAAATCTTACCCTTAACTCTTTCTAGCTCTATGACCTTGATTGATTTAATTACTTGAGCTGCATTTCCTCATCTGAAAAAATGGGGGAGGGGAATCAACTAAATGAACTCTAAAGTGCCTTCTAGCTCTAAATTTCTTCTCTAATCAATCTCCCTTGTTCTACAGATGAAAAAACTGAGACTCAGATAATTTGTACTAGTTAGTGCTAAAGTGCAGATTCAGAATTGCGTTTCTTAATTGCTGTGACCAGTATCTTTTATACTCCATCTGTTTTCTGAAATAATGAGATCATATTTGTAAAGTGCATTTAAAATCATCAAGTGCTATATAAGTGCCAGCTATTATTTTTGAAATTATGAATTACCCCTCTGTCACAAAGAATGATAGAAAGAATATAGTACAAACCATCTTTATGTAACATGGGAGGCTGGGCTACATGACTTTAAAGACCTCTTCTAAGTGCAAGATTTTATAGTAGCGTGGCTCTGGTATCTATATAAAGGTTTCTTTCCTTAATTGTCTAATCTTATTTTCTTAATGTTTTGCCATGTCTGTCAATCATGTCAGTGTATGGTGTTAGAAAATGCCATATTTTCAGAGAGGTACTTGGCTAATTGAGGGATTTTGTTAATATAAGAAAGATTTAAAAATTTATCTTTTTGGTAAATACACTGATTTTTTTAAAGGATACCTCAAAACAATTTTCTGTGAGAGTAACTGCTAAAATTTAAGGGAGAAAGGAACAAATTGTCTGTTTACTCACTCCTTCAAAATTAGCAAATATGGTCTCATCTCACCCATTCTTCAAGAAAAAAAATTACCTACTTAAACACGTCACTACTTGACTCCAAAATTCTTTCATTATCCTCTCTCTCTCCTTCCTTGCATTGCCAAGTCCTGAAGTCATCTCTACTTCTGATGTTCATTTTCTTTATTTATTTATTCATTTGAATTTATTAGCTCTTTAAAAAAAAATAAACCTTTTATTTTCAAAACATATACATGGATAATTTTTAACATTAACCATTGCAAAATCTTGTATTGCAATTTTCCCCCCTCTCTTTCCCCCATCCCCTCCTCTAGATGGCAAGTAATCCAAAATATATTAAACATATACAGTTTTTGTATACATATCCCCACAATAATCATGCTGCATAAGAAAAATTAGATCAAAAGGAAGAAAATGAGAAAGAAAACAAAAAGCAAACAACAAAGAGGGAAAATGCTGTGTTATGATCCACACTCAGTTCCCTACAGTCCTCTCTCTGGGTGCAGATGGCTCTCTCCATCACAAGACTATTGGAACTGACCTCAATCACCTAGACATTGAAAAGACCCATGTCCATCAGAACTGATCATCCTATAATCTTGTAACTGCTGTGTACAATGATATCCTGATTCTGCTCACTTCACTTAGTATCAATTCATGTAAGTGTCTCCAGGCCTCTCTGAAATCATCCTGCTGGACCTTTCTTACAGAACAATATATTCTAGAACACTCATATACCAGAACTTATTCAATCATTCCCCACAAGTGATAGGGTGATATCCATTTCTTTATATCCATCTTACATTCCTTTGAAGTAAGATTCAGATTCTTATGGTAGATGTCGAAAAGAAATACCTCTCATGCATGAAGGGATAAATGGAATATTATGTGCAAGAGACTGCAAGTAGGATGGTTTGGCCAGATTTTGGAGTGAGTAAAGGGACAGAATGTATAATAAATTAGGAAGGTCTTTAAATGTTAAATAGAAGGGTGACACTGTCAGCTTCTACTTCAGGAATATCATTTTAGCAGCTATGTGGAGCATGGATTGAGGGGAGGAAAGATTTGAGTCAGGATAACCAATTAGGAAGTTATTAGAGTACATATGTCAAGTGAGAATTAATAAGAGCCTGAACTTGTATGGTGGACTCTAGTTGAGAAAAGAGAATAAACATAAGTAGATGGTGGAAAAGTACAATCAATATGATTAGATTGGGGAGGGAGGGTGGGAAAGAAGAGTGAGAGAGAGTGAAGAATTCATTATGACTATGAGGTTGTAAACCAAGCTGACTGAAGAAAACCTTACTATTCCCAACAGTAAAGGAAATTGGGAAGAGGTAAAAAGATAATGAATTCTGTTTTGGAAATGCTAGCTTTGAGATTCCTATTCAGACATAACAAGTCATTTAGTCCAATTCCCTCTTTTTACATGGGAAAAACCTGAAGTTCAGTGAGATTAAATGTCTTGTTTGTAATCACACACATAGTAAGTGACAAAATTGAGACTGGATTTCAGTTCTTCTGACTCAAAATCTGATGCCTCTTTTAATGGCACCACACTCTCTCCTGACATTTTGCCTGGTGTGATGAAACCAATAATTATTGGTTTCATCCATAAACACAAAACCAAGTTGGTAGATTTAGGATTAAAGCAGTGGTTTATGGCTCTGCATTGTCTTAATGATCCCCATATTTTAACAATGGAAAACAGACAAGAGCCAAAGAAAAAAGGTTTTTTATTTTCATACTTATCCAGCTGTTGGCTTTCTTATAGAACTCTTACTTGGTGCCAGCAAATAAAACCACAGAATTCCTTCCCAGCTCCCAAGCTTCAGCTCCAAAGGTAAGCAAATTCAATTATATTGCTTGTATTTGTATCATGTTTTATAAATAAGGGATGATAAACATTATTTAGCATTAAACTTGATCCTTTTTTATGAGATTTAGCAACATCAGTAGATTTCATTGACTCACTGGAGATCATCACAGGAGTCAGAAATAGAAACAACAGATATTCCTATTTCCTAATTTACTGCTTTTCTGAAATAAACTTGAAAATTCCTGTATTGACCTATTCTCCTAAATAAATTAGCAAGCTTATATGAAATTTTCCATAGTCCAAAATATCCATCCCATTCCAAACAGGTACCTTCTAGAGATCTCTGTGAATGGGGAATTCCAAAAGCACAAATTGCTAACTATCTTTCTTCTCTTCATTCCCCTCAACTTTTTGCAGTGTTTTTCTACTTCTTCTGACAACTTCATTGTTAATCTGCCTTTGAGATCTCTCTTTAATATATCTAATTCTTCTTTTAAAAAAAGGAGTGCAGATTCAGTCCATAAGATGGAGAGCAAAATTGGAATGGCCTAATCCATTTATTTAATAAACATTCTTTTATGGAGAATACTTATATGGAAGATGTCAGGGACACACATCTCAGGATCCCAGAGTGTGAAGGGAGCTCAGAAACATCTTTGCCAACACTTTTATGAGCAATGATCTCCTCTTTAAAGCCCTGGAGAGGTGATATGAGGTTCAAGCTATCATCCAGTCTTCAGGGAACAGGAACACATTTTTCCTTTCTCATCCTTCTTTAACAGTCTTAATTGTAAGACCTTCATTCCATCACACCTAAATTTGTCTCTATATTTTCCACTATTTGCTCCCAGTTCTAACATTGAGTTCAAATAGAGCAAAGCTAGTCCCCCTTTCAGCATGACAGCATGACATATTTGAAATACCAAATATTTGAAACCAGCTATTATATGGAACTCTCTCCTCAAGTCTTCTCTTCTCCAAACTTTCATTTTCTTTAATCTATTCTCAATGACCTGTCAGCATAAAAAGAAAAGAATCTTGTCCCTGAATCCTGAATTAATGATTTCCAATGGATTTCTTTTTAGCCAGTCCAACTTTTCACATTTGAGAAAAAGTTGTTCTAATTGTTATTTAAGGAATATGCCAAGTCCAGGACATTTGTGCCTCAAAGAGATGCTTCGGAACGAGATGCCAACTCCTCCTCAGTGGTTTGGGCCAGACATTTGAGCCACAAAAGGAGAAGATCAAAATCAGTCTCAACTCCAAGTTATGTTTCAGAAGATAAAATTCCACAGACAAATGTTAGGAAGAAAGTGAAAGTGAAAGAACCAAGAAGACATTTGGAAAATACCAAAATTAATGAGCATTCCCAGGTGTGGTATTTTATTTTTTCATTCTTAAAATTTGTACAAGATGTATTACTTTCTGAAGTAGCATTTGAGCAAAAGTTGTATTTCATTTTAACTTTTTTCTTTTTCTCCAAGATTTTTAGCCATGGAATACAAATTACAATTTATAATGTCTAGCAAAAGGTCTTGATTTCTTTTTTTCCTGAATTCTCACAGAAAACTCTCAAAAAACAAACAAAAAAATTATTCTGATTGTTATTTTCAGTAGATTATGTGGTGAGTTCACACTATTTGAAAGATCTCCTCTTGAAAAGACCATGTATTTTTAGAGATAATTTATATAAAGAAGAAAAGTATAGGTGACAAACTTGGGGCATCACATATTCTGGAGTGTTGTATTGAATGCTTTATTCGGGGAGAGATTCTGGGCCAAATCTTACACAATTTCCATTTACTCAAAATTAAAAATTATAGGTGGAAGTAGATTATATTATTGATAATGTGGTAGGACTGTAAAGTGATGAAATTGATTTTTTTGTTACTAGAATTTGTACATTCAAATGAATGTGGTTCCTTTTAAAGTAATTACTGTGAGAGAATGTATACCTATTGCAACAGTGCTGCCTCTGCTTTTTTCTTTCTTTAGAAATCTTTAGATTGGAACAAAAGGTTTGGCAATTGTCAATGCTGTAAAATGACCCATGCATATATCTTGTAAATAAAAACCTATAATAAAAAAGCTTAAAAAAAAGAAATCTTTAGGAATTCCCTTCAGTGCCAGTTTACTAGACACACAAGGAAATCATAATTGAAAAAAATTATTTTCAAAAATGCAGTGAGTGAACTTAGTTCAGTCAGCCATGTACATAAATATTTATATTATTTGGACATAGCCATTTTTGAAAATAATTTTTTTCAATTAATGAAAATGTGATTTCTTTCCCTCTCAATTCCTTCTCTTTAAAAATAAAAAAAACCTGTATTAAAATTATAAATAGTCAAGCAAAAAAAATTCTCATAATGGCCATGTCTAAAAAAATATGTTTTCATCTATCCTCTGAGGTGAGAAGCATGTTTCAATGAGTCCTCTGAATTTATGGTGAGTCATATTTATCAGATTTCTTGAGGCTTTTAAAATATTTACCTTTACACTATTATTTCAATAAGTATTTATTAAGTACTTACAATGTTCCAAATATACCGGAAAGTGCTAGAAACACAAAGATTAAAAAAAAGAAAACAGGTCTTGTTCTTTACTAAGTTAAATTTGCTTCTATGGCATATACTTATCTAAGCCTATGTATTTGAAGTATAGGATTAATTGGCCAGATTTTTAATTGTTATCTTGAAAGATGCATTTTTTTAGTAGTTTCATTCATTCTATCTCATGACGTAATTAAGGGGGAAAAAAAAACAACAAAAACCATTACTTCAACAATCCATGACTTCATATGAAAATTAGTTGTGTTTTTAATAATAGTGATCAGATAATTTTCAGAAAAAAGCACACAGAATTTTGCTAATTGTTAGTGCACCTGGAAGAGAAATTTATTCTGCTTCATTTCGGAGGGAAGAAATAGGAATAGTTGGGCAGAACATATGAAGGAGAAAATGATATTGTATGAAAAAATATCTAAAAGATTGGAGCTATCTAAAAATGCAGTGAGTTTATGGTCTCTGACATAATGAGAGCAAATTATTTTGTGACCTAAGAAATTATGAACAGGGTAGTTTCAGAGAAGCCTGGAAAGTGTTATATGAACTGTTAGAGAATAAAGTAAGTTGGACCAGAGGATTAATTAATACAATAACAAGACTGTAAAGACCAACAACTTTTCAAAGACTTAAGAATTCTGATCAGTGCAAAGTTCAATCACAATTCTTCATGATGAAACATGTTACCCTCCTGACAGAAAGATAATGAAATTTCAGTCTATAGATTGAGACATATACTTATTTTTAGGACGTAGCCAATAAAAGTATTTACACTATTTGACCACATATATTTGCCATAAGGGTTTAGTTTCTATTTCCTTTTTTTAAGAAAAGGAGTGAGAGGAAAAGAAATTTGATATTTTTTTTTACCTGAAAAACAAAATTTTTAAAATACAATTGACTTTCTGGGAAAGTAGTAAATTCTCTTTTATTAGTGATCTTTAAGCAAAGGCAAAGTAACCACTTATTGGAAACCACTGTAGAGGGAATTTTAGTGAGATCCCTCACAACTCTTAAATACTGTGATAATTGAGATCCTCTGGGGAAAAACAGGTTGGTAGGAAGAAACAACTTTCTAGGAAAGACCTTCAAATGAAAGTTGTCTTTTAAAATAATTACCTTGGGTTAGTGTAATTATACTTGCCAGTTACAATGCTTGGCACATAGTGAGTGTGCTTTCAATTTATTTTAATAATGCTTTTTAATTGATTGGTTAAACATTTCCCCTGCAATGATACTATTACTCATAATGTTTTTTAAAGCTTTTTTTGAATATTGTAATTCCTCGAGCAGAATACCTCAGTTTTTTAATTTTATTTTTAATTTTCTATTTTGTGAGAGCTATTTGTGTACATGTCTTCTAAAGACAGTTCATCTCTATCTAGCACTTTAAGTTTCATGAATCTTTTTTCTAAAAACAAAAATGAACAAAAACCACTGATAAGATTCTTGAATAAGAACACTGATAAGATGATGAAGTAAATAGTGTAAGTACAGTTATCTCTTCCATTCCAACTTTCCTCATTGTAGTTTTGATATATCATAAGTTAGCATAAGAAATTACATTGGAATTTTTGGAGAATTTTTACAGAAGCTGCAAATGACATGTAAAAGCCAGAAGGCAACAATTTGGCCTATAACCAAATTTCACAATCAAGTGGGGGGAAAAAAAAAGATTCAGATTTCTTCTCTGTTACAAAGGGAGGGACAAAAATTTTTAGAGATTTTCCAGATCCTGGAAAGTAGGAGTACCACAGCCCTAATCCCCTAGATGTGGAAGGGACAAATCAGTTAACACATGTTCAAAGAAAGTAGATGCTTTGTTCAGTTTCACACTGCTACTAAGTGTCAGAGGTGGAACTGAAACACAAATCTTCTGATCAATTTATCCTATACTTCAAATACATAGGCTTAGATAGTATATGCCATAGAAGCAAATTTAACTTAGTAAAGAACAAGACCTGTTTTCTTTTTTTTAATCTTTGTGTTTCTAGCACTTTCCGGTGTATTTGGAACATTGTAAGTACTTAATAAATACTTATTGAAATAATAGTGTAAAGGTAAATATTTTTAAAAGCCTCAAGAAATCTGATAAATATGACTCACCATAAATTCAGAGGACTCATTGAAACATGCTTCTCACCTCAGAGGATAGATGAAAACATATTTTTTAGACATGGGCATTATGAGAATTTTTTTGCTTGATTATTTATAATTTTTAATAAAGATTTTTTTTTTATTTTTAAAGAGAAGGAATTGAGAGGGAAAGAAATCACATTTTCATTAATTGAAAAAAATTATTTTCAAAAATGCAGTGAGTGAACTTAGTTCAATCAGCACATGTACATAAATATTTATATTATTTGGATATAGCCAGTGTGGAAATTTGTTTTGTTGGACTATACGTGATTTTTCTTTCTTTCTCAATTGCAATGGGAGGAGGCTAGAGAAGGAGTAGCAGAGATGGAGGTAAAAAGAATGCAGAGCTGAAAATAAAATAAAATTGAATTTTAAAAATCAATAAATACTCATTGAAACATTTATCAGCCTATTTCTTCTAAAAACAGATCTTTTACTGTTGAAAATATGGAAATGAGGTATAACTTGTGATAGTTAGACTATTTAATATCATTTGACAAATTAACTTAATTTTACTCAGATCTTAATTGAAGTAGTGCCAATTCTTAATGACTTTTGTGCAGAATATCTGATTTATGAAGTATCTGGTGATTTTTTTTTACTTTCCTAGTCAGTGACTATAACTCCAGGCACCTTCTTCACTACCACAGTGTGATAGAGAAATTAAAATTAATTGTGACATTAATCTAAGCAAAGTAAAATTAGGATTAGTAGGATGTCAAGGAATGGTTTGCATACATGCTCTAATATTTACTAGCTGTGTGACCATAGGCAAATGATCCCACTGCTCTGAATCTCAATTTTCTCATCTGTCAGATGATGATAATATTTGCATGACTTATGTCACAAGATTATTATAAAGAATGTGATTTGTAAACTTCAAAATGTGACATTAAAGTGAGTGATTATTGTAATAGAAAGGCATATATGCTACAAGAAAATTGTGCAATGAATTTAAAAATCTAATATAAATCCTGAATTATGCACTTTAGGAAATTAACTTAATTAATCAGCTAATCTTTCCTGAAACAATATTTCATCATGTCATTCTGGTCAGAAAGCTTCCCCAGTATAGAGGAAGATCAAGTTCATGCTCTTTAGGTGTGGGCTGGGCCTGGGGTCAAGAACACCTAAACTGAAATCCAGTTTTAAACACTATTTGTATGATCCTAAACCTTTCCCAGGCTCAGTTTCCTTATCTGTAAAACAGGGATAATAATGGCACTATCCTCATAAAGTTGTTAAAAGAGTCAAGTGAGATATTATAAATCTTAAAGTACTTTATTACTGTGAGCCTCCTCCTCTTCTCTCCTACTTCCTTTTCCGCTTCCTCTTTCTCTCTTCCTTCTTCCTCCTTTTTCTTCCTCTTCCTCCTCTCTTCTTTCTCCTCTCTTCTTCTACTATTTCTCCTTTATCTCCTCCTTCTCTATCTCCTTTTTTCCTCCTCTCTTCCCCTTCCTCTTTTTCCTTATCTTCTTCCTTTTACTTCTTTTTTCCCTCTCCTTCTCTCTCCTCTTTTTCCTCCTTTCTTCTCATTCCTCCTTTCCCTCCCTTCCTTTTCTTCTTTTTTCTCCTTGTCCTTCTATACCTCTTATTTTTCTTCTTTTTTCTTCTCCTCTTCCTCCTCCTCTTCTACTTCCTTTTCTTCATCTTTTTTCTCTTTTTCTTTTCTCTTCTTTCTTCCCTCATTTTCTCCTTTTTTCTTCCTTTTTCCTTCTCTTCCTCTACCTTTCCTTTTCCTTTTCTACTTATTTTTATTCTCTTCCTTTATCTTCTGTTTTCTTCCCTTTCTTCATCCTCCTCCATTTCTCTCTATTCCATGACATCCAAAGACCTAGTTGTAGTTACTACCTATTTACCATCCTCTCAGTGTCTTGAGTTAGTTCCCATTTCCAAATCTTTGCTTAATTATTCTTACTGCCTGAAATTCCCTCTTCTGTTCTGCTTCTTTTCATCTTATCCCCTTCATGGCTTTGCTCAAATTATACTTTCATCATGAAACTTTTCCTCTTTTTCTTCATCATCATCACCAATGATATTAAATTACACTTTAAAGCTTTCAAACTGCTTTACATGCTTTTAAAAAAATCTCATTTTATCCTAACAACATCTATGATGCAGGTGTTGCAAAATATTATTGCACCCATTTTATATAGGAGGAGCCTGAATCTGAGAAAAGAAAATGTCTTACCTATATTCACAAAGCTACTAAGTTTTCAAAATGAAATTCAAACACAAATCTCTCCTGGCTTCATGTCTCACACTTTTCCCATTAGATGCTAAAGTTGAAAGGTGTTTTATTGGTCATCTCCTTCATCTGAATTCTTAATACTTTTCACACTATTCATTTATAATTTAGTGTGCGCTGCCATGCAACAGTTAAGATAGTATCATCTTTTATTGTTACTTGGCTTTTTTGTGGTTAAGTATTGTCTTCTCAACAAGATTTTGAACTCCTTAAGGGGTAAGGACTAGATTACCCTTCTTTACATCTAATAGAGTATCTTGAATATCATACACCTAAGAGGCACACAGTGCCTATTTGCTGAAAAAAGAAATAAATGACTCAAATGACAGCTGTGTAATTGGCATCTGCGCCATAGGAAAAAAGCATAAAAGTGAAAAATTCTTTTATATTTGTTTTAATGCATTTTGTAGGTATCTTCTTGGAAAGTGAAAAGAAAGTCTCCTGAAGGGGTTGGTAAGGATTCTAAAGGTATAATTGAAGATGAAGATAACAGTGGCCCAGATTTAATTATAGTAAGTGAAATGTTAAAACTATTTTATTTTAGTTTCAGGATAACATAAAATCCTAGAGTTAGAAAGTTTCTTAGAAGTTAGCAAAAGCCATGGAACTTTTTATCTAAAAGGGATCTTATCAGCCATTCATATAGGGAATGAGGATCCTATTGCAATACGGAAATATCTAGGTGGTACAATTTACCAAGCTCCATGGCTGAAGTCAGGAAGTTTCTTCTTTCTGAGTTCAAATCCCGCCCCAGACATTTCCCTGGCTGTGTGACTTTGGGCAAATAACTTCACTCTATTTGTCTCAGTTATCTATAAAATGAGCTGGATAAGATCTGTAAAGAATACATTTCAGTATATTTGTCAAGAATACCTCAAATGTGCTCACAGAGAGTTGGTGATATAACTGAACCATAACTGCAAACACCCTACAAGAGACCATTTTACTCTGCTTGAATATTTTCCATGAGAGGGAACCCATTATCTCCTAAGGCAATCTATGGTATTATCCATTTTTTTTATATCTAAGGAAAGTGGATTCACCAATTCAGTGGAAGAGATACAACTATGAAGTCGGGATCCAGTTGTCCTTATTCAATCCAGTTATTCCATTATAGAGCTTAAGATGACAGTGATAAAAGGGGCATGTAACTTGAAACAGAGTACTGAATAATGGGTTCCCAGTGTACTTGGGTAATCTTAATCTATTTCTATTAATACCTATCCATTCTTTTGGTTGCTGAATTAAACCCTGCTTCCAAATGAGTACCATGAAAATAACATTTCGTTGAAAATCTTGGTAAGTTGTGATGAATGTTTCTTTAAATAATTACATGATTCAATGTACAATCTTAAAGATAATGAATGCTGACTTCATAAGAAAATATTAGAGAAAAGGGATTTTAGCCTTTTATAAATTGCAGAATCCATATGCTTTTTATTGTCTTACAATTTGAGACTAATGCGTGTATCCCAGAAAGAAATAATTGTCATAAGACTCATGATTTGGAGTCATATTTTAGGGATTAGAGACCTGGAGAAAATTCTGTCATAAAGGCAGACATATGAGAAAATTATTTGTAATTTGGAGAAAGAGAAAAGAAGAAATTCATCCATTAAAACATCTTCACACTAAAAAAAAAGAAAATCAAGCTGAACCATGTAGAAGCCTAGAAACACCCATATTTGAAAGGAACTCCATTTATTCTAGTGTCAAAAGAAAGAGGATGCATATAGTGTTTGAACCTGTGACTTCATTGGTATAGGAAGTTCTCATGAGAAAACTCCCTCAGCCCATATAGAATTGCATCTTCTATTTAGAGAATTATTAGAGCTCTGAGAATTTGATTAAGTACACCTAAAATATTTGGTGTATGTCAGAAAATATATCCCAGAGGTGGAGATTTGATCTTTCTAGCTCCCAGACAAACTTTCTCTCCATTGTATCACTCTTTCTGTCAAAAGGGATACAAGGCATAAAGTTACAAACAGCGCCTCTAGACTATTTCTCCTCTTTGATATCTTTTTAGAGCAGAGAACTTATTTTTAACTATCCCCTGCCATTTAGAGGATTCCAAATATTTCTTTGATTTTTAAGATAAATGTAGCTTTGACACCTCTCTTAGCCTTGTACACTCAGTGGATCTCAGATGCTGGATTCATTCACCCAGCTTATTGTATTAAAATTGCTTCTATTTTTAAGTACTTGCCATTTTTTTCATTATAATGCAGTTTATATATGTCTCTGCAATCCTACCATTCAGTCTATTTTTTAGTTTAATGGTGTCTAATTAATTTGGAAAGACACTGTGTATCTAAAGTCACACTTTGACTCTTGGCTTTCACTGCAAGAAATTCCAGCCAGAAATAATTGCTATTTTATCATTTTTAATTTTTTGTAACTTAACATTATTTACCTCTTATATTTCCTCTTACCCACTATACCTCTTATTGAAAAGTCTTGCAACATTTTATGAAAGTTAAATTTTTAAAAAATTCTGAATAAGCACTATATGAAGAAAAATAATTATGACATGGATTTCTTTTCATATTTGCATGAATACTTAAAATTATATCAGCCACCTGGTCAGTTTTTTCTTAAAAAATAATAGGGCTATACATAAAAAGAATGAAACAGTCCTTACAAGCAGCTAAGAGTCAAATGACAAAGACAAGTACATACATACATAGAGTGTTTTATAAGTATGCCAATTTTATACAAATTGGACCAAAAAGAAATGCTTATTTCTTTTCTTCTTGATTGAACAATCTACCTGTGCTTCTTGGCTCTGACTTTGTATTGAAGTGAATTTTTTCCCAATTATTTTCTGATGCTTCCTTCATTCTTACTCTTATCATTCATGCCTCAAGGACTGAGGTCCATATTCTAGCTTTAAGCTTCCATTTGCTTCTAGCAATCACTGATGCTAGGTTTTTTTTTTTCCTCTTATTAGCCAACTCCTCTTTCTCCCAGATCCTGTTTGATGAAGCTGAATTTTTGGTGTTATTTTGTGTGTGGTTTTTTTTGTCTCACACAAGCCATCATTTTCAAAGCTTCATCACAAATGGTACCCAAGTGCTCCAACTATGGTTTTTGGCCTCATGTAAGCTTCCTCCTAGGAACTCAGCTTCCATTTCAGATGCATCGAAGAGATTAAAGAATTGTCAGGGAAACAAAGTTTTTAAAAGGATTTTTTAATCCCTTTCAATGTAGTCTGATCCACTATGCCCTCATTACTCCATTTGGCACCAAGTCTGTGGCTATCTTTCCTTATCCACAACTTGACCATGCATGACTTCTTTTTCCTCAGAATGTCTTTTCATCATTTTTCTTACTCCTATTGGCCAGATTCCCATTTTGCACGTCAACACTTGTTCTTGAATTATACATATGAACAAAGTGACCACTTAACCTGACTGCTTTTTTTCTAACTTTCTGGTAATAATTCCCATTTGTATGTCAGTCAATCAAGAAGCATCTATTAAGCTCCTACTAGGATCCAGGCATCGTGTTAGATTCTGGGGAGCCTAAATGTAGAATAAAATGATCTTTATATGCAAGAAACTAACATTCAAATGGAAAAGACAAGTCATACATATACAGTGTACTACAAAACTTTGTACAGATTAAATGCAAAATAATAAGTGCAAACTAACTAATTACAAGATAATTTGAGATGGAGAGAACTACCAGCTAGAGAGCTATTCGGAAAAGTTCTCATATAAAAAGATAAAACCTAGCTGGTCTTCTTTTTTTAAATAATAGCTTTTTGTTTTCAAAATACATGTAAAGATAGTTTTCAGCATTCACCCTTACAAAACCTTGCGCTCCAAGTTTTTCTCCTTTCCTTCTCTTACCCCCTCTCCTAGACAGCAAGTAATCCAATATATGTTAAACATATTCAGTTCTTCTATACATATTTTGACACTTATTCTGTACAAGAAAAATCAGATCAAAAAGGAAAAAAAATGAAAAAGAAAACAAAAAGCAATCAAAACAACAACAACTAAGTGAAAATATTATGTTGTGATCCACACTCAGTCCTCACAGTCCTCTCTGGGTACAAATCTGAAAACTTTGGTTCTGTTTCCTTCTGATTTTAGTCACCTGAATCTGAAGCAGTAATTCTAACTGTCCATATTCCATTTGGCTCAGATTTATTACTCCAACTGTATCTATCATTACAAGTGTTTGTAGATCTCTTCTTTCCCTTGGACAGTTGTTGACTACCTTGCATTCTGAACTCTTCTTCCTTTGAATATTCTTGCAAGTTACCTGAAATAATATTTCTACTTATCTCTGCTAGTTGAGAGCCATTTCTTCTTCTAAGGTCCAATTCAGAGGCATTTAAGTGCTTACCAGGTGTCAGGCATTAAATTAAGTACTAAATAAAAGACCAAGTAAGCTCAAGAACTTACATTCTGTTAGGGGAAGATTATAGATAAAAGGGAGCTAGAAGTGGGGATAGTATACACAAGATAGAGTAGTTTAGAAATGGCAAAGAAATAACATGACAGTCTGGTTTGAGACAAAAAGGGGGGAACCCTACCCTCAAGGATATCATGGTCTAATGGGAAAGACAACATATAAACAACTATGTACAGATATAGATAGATAGGTAAACAATTATGTACAAAGATAGATGGATGATTAAACAGCTATGAACAGATATAGATAGTAAACACCTATGTACAGATATAGATAGTAAACACCTATGTACAATTTAGATAAATAGATGGATGGATAATTAATCAACTGTGTACAGATATAGATAGATAAGTAAACAACTATGTATAAATATAGAGAGATAGAGAAATGGATAAGTAAACAACTATGTACAGATATAGATAGATAAGTAAACTATGTACAAATATAGATAAATAAATAGATGGACGGGCAGGCAAGCATAGATAGAAATATAAATACACACACACACACATATACACACACACACACACACACACACGCAGAGAGAGAGAGAACATACATTCATACACACACACCCCTAGGCTGTGAGCATAGGTAACTGAAAAGGTGATGGTTCTTTCAGCAAAAATAAGAAAGTTAGAAAGGAGGATACTGTGGGAAAGATGTTGAGTTCAGTATATAACATGTTGAATTTAAGATGTCTACAAGACTTCCTGTGCCTAGTAGGTAGTTAAAATATGAATCTGGAACTATTAAAAGAGAGGTTAGAGCTATAAAATAATTCTGAAAATTGTCTGCACAAAGATAATAACTGAATATACATAGGAAATAGCCCAACAAAACATCATAAAGGTAAAAAAGAAGAAGACATGGGGACACTGATGCTTACATATGTAACCTGGATGCAGCAAAGGGAATTTAGCAGTGGCCAGAGAGGTGGGAAAGAGCTAAGAGAAAGTCCCATTATGAAGAGGAGAGAAGAGAGGGTTTGGAGAAAGGGAAAAGATTATTCAATACTGTCAGCAGGTGGAGAAAATTCAGGAAGGATGAGGGTTGATAAAAGAGCATTGAATTTAGCAGTTAAGAGATCATTGATAACTATGGAAAGAGCAATTTTAGTAGAATGATAAGGTCAGAAGTCAGGTGACAAGACAGTTAAGAGAGTGAAAAGAAAAAAATGGAAGCATTATTTGTAATTAACCTTCCCTAAGGGACTTGTTCTTGTAAAAATAAATATTCTCTTACAAATCTTAGAAGATTTTGGATCTTTCTTTCACCCAGCAATATTTTAAGCTATATTATTTGTATAAATTTTATTTTGTTTTGTTTGTAGCTGACTCTCCATGACCCCATTGGTGTTTTTTTGTTTGTTTTTTTTGGCAGAGATATTGATTTGCCATTTCCTTCTCAGATTATTTTACATATGAGTAAAATTGAGACAAGCAGGGTTAAATGTCTTGCCCATTATCACATAGCTACTAAATGTCTGAGACCAGATTTGAACTTAGGAAGAGGAATCTTCCTAACTCCAGGCCTGGCACTGTATCTCTATGAATGTAGTTGTTAGGTCTCTCCTAGTAAATGGTGACCTATTTGAGGGCAGAAACTATTACTTTTTTTGTCTTTGTATACCAAAGCCTAGCACATAATACGGGTTTAACATGTATGTTTAACTTGTGTTAGTCCTGAGGAAATATGACATGGTATAAAACAGAGAGCTAGCCCCAAAACTAGGAGGACTTAAGCTCAAGGCCCATTTATAGCATACTAGCTGTATGATCCTGGGCTTATCATTTGATTTCTCAGTGCCCTAGGCAATATACTGACTATAAACTGCAAAAAAAAAAAATAACAATGATTTACTTTAGTAAAAAGAGTTTCCATTTCTGGGTTTTCCTAATACCAAAAAAAAAAAAAAAAAAAAAATCACTGCTCAGTCCTTTCTCTGACTTAATTGAATGAATACTGAGGACCTAATAAGTGTCATGATCAATATTAATGATGAATTGGGGAAAGGACTCTGTCCTCAAGGGAAAGGAGGAAAAGAATATTCATTTATTAAGTATTTACTGTACTAGGCACTGTGCCACATGCTTTAGAAATATTAAGTCATTTGCTTTTCACCCAATCCTGTGAAGTAGGGGTTATTGTTATCCCCATTTAAAATTAAAGAAACTGAGGCAGAAATATGTTTAGTGGCTTTCTTAGGATCTCAAAGCCAGTTAAGTATCTGAGTTCAGATTTTAACTCAGATCATCCTGATTCCAGACCTACCACTCTCTACACTGAGCCACCATCTGCCCTTAAGAAGTTTGAAGCTTCCTTTTAAGTCTATAGCATTTCTAAGCTCACTTTTAAATTTTTATCACCACCATTTGGAATGCAACACTATACTTAGAGACAGGAAGCAGATACATGATCCTTTGTTTTCACTTCTCAAAAATAAGTTAGACTCAATAGCTTCTAAGGTCCCTTCTGGCTCTAAATGTTTAATCCACTGACCATAAGCCTTATGCTTTCTTCCTTTCACAATGCTTTAGTAAGCATTCTTGCTACTGACAGGTAAAGGCCATTATATTTCTGTTTTACAACTTCTGCTCCTATCAGAGCTGTGCCTAATAGTGCTCCTGTAATTAAGGGTCTGTCACCCTTTGGATTACAAACCCCCTGTTTATTGGCATTTAATAATGTGGCTGTTAAACCTTGCCTTAGCTAACAATTTAGTTTTTGAGCACTATCTTTTCTAAAATCAGAGATGGGTTGGGTGCAATGAGTACCCCCAAAAGATGATGCAACCTGGTTACTTACCACACCACACCTCATGGGAACCATGAAAAGGAAACTACAGAATTTGATTAAGAAAAATCCTTTCAAGCATTGAGAGATATGCCAGAGAAGGAGCAGAGAACAGCCATTAGCCTAGGGTTATTTAGGGAGAGAAAACTGTCCAGAAATCTGGCTGTCCCTAAAAATTTGGTAGTCAAACAGCAACAGATGGTGGTGAAAGTGAATGATTAACTTGAAGAAAAGAACTTCACAGCTCAGGAAGACTAAGGGGATGAAATCACCAGCCCGACAATAAATTAGAAAAGTTGGCAAGAATGGTTGCCTCATATGTCACGCACAAGAAGATCCAAGTCAGAGTGATAAATGTACTATTTTTCATTGCACATGCATTCATTCATCTTGGTGGAAGGGATTTTTAAAATTGGAATTTTCAACATCTTTCTGATGGAGCAGCCCTTGCCATCTCCCCTAGCTAACTGATATTTCTTTGGTGTGTGTGTGTATATATAAAAAACCCTGTGAGTTACTGAACTTATTGGGTGGTAGATCAGATTGCTCTGGCACTGAATGAATTCCTACAATATGTCCATTGATGTTCTCAAGACAGGGCTCTTGACTTATAAACAAGTGATAATCCAATGTTTATGTTTTTGTTTTTAATTGATTTGGATTTAGACCTCTGTTTTATGGTACCTTTATTTGTTCAGGGCAGATGGACACAAACTCAACCTTTAGGGATGACCATATCATTCCTTTGTTCAAGAAGTTTGCCTCTAGGATAAAATTATAAACACTTCTGTTTGGCATTTAAAATGCTTTTTGCTCTGGATTTCATCTTTCAATCTTTATCTCACATTGCTCCCTCTCACATACTACATTCTAGCCAATTTGTGGTATGCTTGCTGGTCCTCATGCACATCATTTCTTCAATTTCTGTGCTTTTGAACAAACTTTCTCCTATGCTATGGCTGTTTTACTCCTCACTTCCACCTTTTGAAATATGTTGGGGCAGCTAGATGGTACATTGGATAGAGCACCAGCCCTGAAGTCAGGAAGACTTGAGTTCAAATGTGGCCTCAGACACTCAACACTTTGTAGCTTTGTGATCCTGGGCAAGTCACATAACCTCAATTGCCTCAGCAAAAAAAAATAGATGAATGAAATATGTGTTATATCTTACTATAAGAATGTAAGCCTTTTGAAGGCCCAGACTATGGGAATTTGTAGTTGTATTTACAGTGCTTAGCATAGTGGTGAATACTTGGTAAATGCTTTTTTTTTTTCATTCATTCATTCATTTTTTTTTGCAATTCCCAATTTCATTCAGATGCCACTTTGTGATGTTCCTCTTAATTTTATAACCCTTGCCCATAATTGCTTTTTACTTTATTTTTTCTGTATCCCCAACTACTCCTCTCCTTGAGGGAAGAAAGTATTTTTTTGTTTTTGTTTTTTCCCTAGTGCCTATTTATTCCAATACCTGGCATCTAGCAGATGTGTTATAAATGCTTGTTGAAGTGAATTGAATTGATTTTATTTTCCTTGCCTGCAGAAATTTTTACACACACATTTTTCAAAAGCCTCATGACAAGACTTCCAAAAAATGGGCAAATTACTACAGACAGATGCATTTGGGGGCTTGCTACCAAACTCACAAGGTTGCTATGAAGGAAATATTTTGTAAACTTTAAGGCATGATAAAAGTAAACCTAACAACCCATAGCACCATCTTGAAGCCATTTTTTTTTCATTAGCTCTTTTGTGAATTCATTGGACTCAGCCAATGCTATGGGAATGATGAAGGTCATAAGAATAATATTGCTAAAAATTATAGCTTCTTCATGATCTCCATTGGGCCACTGATGATATTGTCAGTAATTATTCAAAGACAGAAGGAAGTCTGAAGAGTTTGGATATGGACCAGAAAGTAGGATTTGAGGTCTTGATGGAGTTTATGCAGAAGTCAGTTAAAGATGATAGAGATGAAAGCAGTTTGCTTTCTGCAATAGAACTAAGGTTGTATGTACATAATATGACAAATACACTATCAAGGCTCTAACATTCTAGTCAGTATTAGTCATAATTTTTCAAAAGTTTCACATGATGATCGTAAAACATGTTTTTAAGTTTGAGCATTAAATGAATGCCAGAAAACAAACCAAAAAACCCAAAATGTATTTTATGATCTCTATCTCCCTTTACTTCTTTTCTTTCTCTTTTTCTTTCTCTCTGTTTCTTCTCCCTTCTACTCTTAATTTTATCCCCTTTATTGTCTTTTTCCATCTCAATATACATTGGCCAGAATCCCAAAAACAAAGAGGCTTTGATTTTCAACAAAATAATTGTACTCTTAATTCCTCAAGTATTAACTATAATATGTACTTGACTTGGGGTGGCTAATAAGATTCAACATATGGAAAGAGCTAAATTGATATTTCTGAAACATAATTTCAGGTTTTTAAAATTGCTTTGATTTTAAAAGCAGGCAATTTCACACTTAGTTTCCCCCACTGATGGGCATCACTGTGCTGGAGGCTACTTCTAGACTCACCCCATCAGCACCTGGATTTCCCAGTAGGCAATGATTATTTATTTCATGATTAGTCAGTAAACATTTATGAAGTACCTACTGTGTTCCAGGCACTGTGCTAAGTGCTTAGAATATGAAGGCCAAAAAAAAAAAAACCCTGCTAAAACAATCACCACTCTCTATAGACTAAAGGGGGAGAAATAGGCCCAGTGCTACAATGTTAGCCAGAATTGAACTAAGTACTCTTGTAGCACATCTGGCAGCTTTCACTGGTTATGTCAGCAAGCTATTGATTGGTATTGGTCAAAGATCAAGAGATGGAAGGAACTTTTGATTTTAATAATTTACTCTGACCCCATCATCTTACACATGAGGAAGCTAAGTCTTAGATTAAATTATTTATTGGAGCATGGCAAAATAAATTATTTGACTTGTAGTCCAGAAGACCCAGGTCTTATTCCTAGATCTAATATTTATTAGCTCTGTGACAGATCAAATCATTCATAATCTCTGGACCTCAGTTCTATTGTAAATGTGAGGGGTTGGATAGAATGGCTTTAAATCTAGGATCTGGTTCGAAATCAATTACCCTGTGACTGGGGTCCCAAAGTAGTAAGAGGCAGAGTGAAAATTTGAATCCAGGTCCTCTCATTCTAATTCTCTCCACTATGCTGGATATCTTTGAGTCAGCTCCACCACCAGTCTTTTGTCAGGGATTGCATTCATCTTTGTAAATGCAGCATCTAATCCACTGACTTCACATGGGAGACACTTAATGGATTGTTTAGAAAATGAAAAAAAGACATAGCCAGCTATTGAAACTAGAGAATGTATAAAATTGAGTATCATTGTGTAGATTATAAGTAATCAGTCCACAAATGTTTATTGAATGCCCACAGTA
This sequence comes from Sminthopsis crassicaudata, assembly GCF_048593235.1. Taxonomy (NCBI): domain Eukaryota; kingdom Metazoa; phylum Chordata; class Mammalia; order Dasyuromorphia; family Dasyuridae; genus Sminthopsis; species Sminthopsis crassicaudata. The sequence continues at coordinate 313,947,678 of NC_133619.1, read as the reverse complement.
CCAGGTACCCATCACTGTGCTTCTCAACCTATTCCACTTGTTTACATTATCTTATACATGCACTGGATGCCTTCTAGATCGATTGACATTGCATGAATATCATTGAAATATTAAGACTGCCTATCTGTTACCTCTCACTCTCACGATGGAACTAGCTTATCTTTTCTTCCATACATCTTTCTGATGTATCTTCTTTATACCACTTCTTCTCTGCAAATTCTCATTAATAACATGTTGCAATCTCTCTCTATTTACTACACACTTTTCTATTATCCTTTGACTTACAGCTTCAATTCTTTAAAGATTGGTATTCCATGATTGATATCTATAAGCATTATTGGATGATTATTAATATTTTTAAAATGTGTACCTTTGTTTCTGAGAGAAACTTAGATGTGTCATTAAAAACACTGTATGATTTCCCAAATGCAGGCTAACCCAGAAATTTCAGACTTTGGCCCCATGGGCCACATTGTAGTCAGCAACATACTCAAATATGGCCCAAAGCAGATTAAAATGTAATTGAGATATATTAAAAATACAATAAAACATAGATTATGTGGTTTTCTGAGTCAATGTGAGGCCCATAGGGATTTCTATGAATGAATGGTTTAATGGACTCCATTTCTACTCCATTTGACATATGAAGTAATCTAGTCCTTTTCAGTTCTGGTACCAGCTCATTGTTCCTTCACAGTGCCTGGTGTGTGTGTATTTGCATACATATGTGTGTATACATAAATGTTCATATGTAAATATATATGTATGTGAATGCACATACTGATGGATGAACCTATTCACCTAGCTACATTTCATTACCTGGATAATAGGATTTTTTGATCTAATGGGTTTACTTTATGTGAGTGGTTACATCAGATTCCCTTGAGAGATTATGAATATAATTTAAAAGGATTTGCAAGATATGAGACTTGATGCAATCAATGCAATGTCATTTGCAAACAAGAGCATCTGGAAGACTTCATCATTTATAGGGAATCTTTTTTCCATTTAAACTCTCCAATGAATATTCTCCTAATGGTGGAAAACATGTTTACTGATCATATATATCCTTAGCTTTGTGCCTCACTTGGTAATTGTAATAGCCAACATTTATATGCCACATAAAAATTTAGTAAAGTACTTTATGCATATTAACTCAGTTGATCTTTACTACAATTCTATGAGGCAAGTGTTATTATTACTAAGAGGTTAAATGACTTGGCCCCAGAAGGCAGAATTCAGACTCAGTTCTATCTAGCATATCACCAATCTAATAGCTTCATATTAATGATCAAAGGATTCTCAAAGATGTATTTATCATTATATATTCATGGAATCTTGTAAGACTTAGGTATATGCACAAAAGACACATTGTTAGTGTTTTTTTTCTACTAAGTACAGTCCTTTTTTATAGTTAGCAAGCAATCACAGTGAATTTTCAGTATACTTTTCTTTCTTTCTTTCTTATTTTTCCCCCTGAGTCTGGGGTTAAGTGACTTGCCCAGGGTCACACAGCTAGGAAGTGTTAAGTGTCTGAGATCTGATTTGAACTCGGGTCCTCTTGAATTCAAGTGCTCTATTCACTGCGCCACCTAGAAGCCCCTTCACTATACTTTTCATTCTCTTATTTGATTATATAAAGATATGAACTGCCTGCATATTATTTTTAAAACCTTTCTGATCTCGCATACTTTCATTGAGGATGGATATGTAGATTATTCTTGGAAAAATTTTGTGGAAATATGAAAGTAAGCAAATAGGTCATTGTTAGTGATATTCTTTTGGATATTTTTATTTTTTAGTCTGAGATTTTTTGTCTTTACTATGCTCCCTTCTTTTACATTCTTTGAAAATCAATATCTCAGTGTTTCAAAAATTATTTTACCCCATTTCCTTCTCCATGTAAAGTCTTGTTCATCTTCCCATCTTTGTTGTTTTTTTGTTTGTTTGTTTTTGATTTTTTGTTTTGTTTTGTTTTGATTTGTTTTGTGTTTTTTTGGGGTGTGGTACTATTTCTGTTTCCTCCTGTGGCACATCCAGGACTGTGATATTAGAATCCAAATGTGGCACCACTGCTATTGGTGATCAGAGAAAAACAGATTGTTAAGCCTCCATTTCAGATGGATTATTTATATATCATTTCTCTTTCTCTTCCATTCATTGTCTTTCTCATTTCATCTGTACATGTCCTAGTGTCAATCTGGCTTAATTGGGTCTCCTACCAAGTGCTCTATAAACTTGTTTTCCCTCTGATGTTTCTTAGTGTTTTCCTAAGTTATAATATTATACAGATTATAAAGAAATCTGTATTACTTCTCTTATACAAGGGATAAATCACTTTGGACTAAAGTAGCTAGAGGAAAAGAATCACAGAAACATTTAGACAAACATTGGCCTGGAAGAGTAGTTATTATTTAGATTAGTTATAGGAAGCAAGGAGAGCTTTTCTGGCAAGAAGATTGTAACAAAAATTAGAAGTTGAGAAGGATTATGGTATTACTCTTCCCTTCCTAGCACAAAGTACTGAAATTTCTGATTTTTATTGAGGAAAACTCTGTTCCCCTGCTTTTGATTTGCCCCAAAGTCCCCAATTTCTCAAGGGATATATCCATACTTTATCAATATAAGACTGTACATTTGGAGCCAAAAAGGAATCTTAAGAGGACATCTAAAGAAATCTCTTCATTTTTACAAATGTGGAAAGTGAGGTTCAGAGAAGTTAAATGACTTTTCGAAGTTATTACATAGTTAGTAATTTGCCAAATTTGGGTTTAGACTCCAAAGTATAGAGTCTTATTCTGTAGGTTTTAAATTTACTTTAAGAGCAGTCAAAATAACTAGGAATTATGCATGTTTATGGTTTTCTATTTTCTCTTTCTCTGGTTTGTTTATGAATTATTTATCCTCTTAAATGTATACCTTACAAAATTAAGCAAACAATATTTCACTGATCCATTGACTTCCTTGGGGATCTGGCAAATCCAGCCCTGCTTATTATTAACATAATTTTAATTAAGGAGTCATGAACTGCTTGTTGAAATTTAGCCATAATCTCATTCATTGAGGGTGAGGTTTTATCCTTTGGATGCCGTTGAGTTAAATCCCAGGAAAGACAGAGCTAAAGTGGCATGGAAAAAAGAAACAACTGAATTTTGAGTGTAAGGCTGAAGAAAATAAAATCTATCTCAAAGAATACTTATATATCATGTTGCTTTCTCTTTGAAAACTGTTCAGACTCACAGAGTGATAACTTGATTGTATCAGAGGGCAGCAAAGGATTAAGTCAGATGTTTATATCATTTTATTAGAAAAAAAAAAGATATCTGAAGGTTGCAGATTCCTCATCCAGACTATTTCAAAGGTTTTTATGATTCTTTTAATATAAAGAAAGCAACTTCCCACATTCAGTAGACAAAGCAAAGTTTTATATAAGAAGCATATCAGATTCTGATAGAAAAACGCCTATAATAAGCAGAAATCTGAGCCATGAATTAGATACAGACATGCAAAAAATAATAACAACAACAATCCCGTGAGATTATGTTAACAGCACAAATCACAAACTCTCCTTGCTGGGTGTCATTCTCTTTAATCTTAGATACTTTAGTGCTAGTCCATTTTCTTCAGTAGGGAATCTTACTAAAGCTAAACATCCTGATTAGGATCCTCGTGGATTATAACAAAATGATTTATAACTGAGAGTATTAAATAATTCTTTTAAAGGCTTAAAACTTCATAGTCTTACATAATGTACTTGGTTGTAATCCATGTTGCTTAAATATTGAATTAAAAAATTATTTAGCTGAAAGTTCACAGTACAGAGAAAACACATGTATTTTAAATGACAGATCAGAAACAGTTCCAACGTCTATTATTCCAACCACAACTCTTCATTTTCTTATATCAGTTGTTCTGAAAACAACTACCACTGACAGCAAGCTAGTTAGTGCTTTAGACACCGTTTCATCCAGCTAACCCACTTCCTGCCAAAGTATTATCTCCAGATATTGCTATTAAAATACACATTTTAAATGGGAAATAAAGGAAATACCAAGCCAGTTTATTATTAAAAAAAAACAGCTTATGATAAGTAGAATGAAAGATCAAGAGCTGAACTATCTAACAGCTAGATGAAGAAGGGTACTGTCTGAACCTTGAGCAACTTGCAAGATCTAAGAATAGAGTAAGAGTTTTTGCTTTACTCTCAACTTGTCTCTACCTGTCTTTCTTATTTATCTCAGTGAGATAGTGTAGTATGGTGAATAGACCATCACAATTAGAGTTCCAAAAACTTGGATTCAAATCCAACCACAGGCACTTAACTTCTCTGAGATCCAGTTTCCTTCTTTATAAAATGAAGAGATTAAACTAAGATAACTCTAAGGCCCTGTTCAATTCTAAATTAATGATCTTTTATTCTCTCTTTTTCACTCTTTAGATTTGCACACTAGACATGGAGGATTTACAACCACTTTGAGACTGTTGAGAAAGTCTTTCTGCCCTCCCACTAACCTTCATTATGAACCAATCCATTCAAAGAATGCCACCTTTTTTCTTAAATCACAGAAATAAGTATTCATCAAACTAAGCAATAGAGTTGTTTACATTAAAGATGGACATGCCCATCCTACATTATTTGGCTGTCATTTTCCATCCTATATATCTCTCTAGGCCTCTATATCTTTAAATCTACATCTCCATTCTACCTTCCATCCCTCTTAGATGGATAGATGGATGAACAACTGAATGAAAAAGATTCGTATTAAGTTCTTACTGTGGCAAAAATCTTTGCTAGATGCTAGGTATACAATTTTGAAAAACCTAGTCTCTTCTTTCAAAGAGCCTATATCCTAATAAGAAAAGGTTGTATATTTGTAGTAAGTTATTTACATCAATCCTTCAAAAGATCCATTACTTAATCAGTATAAGGACTCTTTGTAAGAATTTTTTCAATCCACTCTTGACCTTAATGGAATGTTTTCATGAGCTGCTGTGATCATTGTGGTAAAAATAATTCACTGCCTCCTGTGCTGCTTTCTTGGTACTGAGCCTTTCAGCACTGTTTGTTGGTCCTCAGGCTGCAGAAGCACAATCAAGCTGGGATGTTCTTCCTGAAGTCAAGATAAACTTTCTCTTCTTTCTCTCCTAAACCTCTTACATTCTTGCTCCTTACCTCATTACTCACTTAAAATTTATTTTCTCCAAAGTTACTCCTGATCTTTTAATTGAGCAGTCTAATGCCTTTTTCTCTGTTTTCATTATTCTTGAATTCTCTCCAGGATTCAACATGATTGAGCATCCTACCCTTGTAATACTTTTTCCTTATAGATTCCTTTCCATATGTCTGGCAATTCCTGATCCCCCTTTACTGGATCTTCATTACTATTTTGGCCTCTATTTGAGGATGTGCCCCAAGGACTTCTTCAATTTTTACACTTTCCCTCTTGATGATTCATCCTATCCCATGGACTCAATTACATCTGTGGGCATGACTCCCAAATCTATATATTCTACACTTTATTGGATAATCCCATTAGATACTCATAGAAATCTCAAACTCAGCTTTTTCAAAATAGAATTCACTATCTTTTCCAAAAACAACTCACCCCCTCAAACTAATTCCCCTCTCAAGATCAAGAACACAATCATCCTACCAGTCCCCAAGGTTTATAAGCTCAGCATCTTCACCTTTCTCTCTTATCACAATCCAAGCCTTTGCTACATATCTTTACCACATACTTTTTTCATCTATTTCCTTTTTTCTACTCATAGCTACCATCATAGCTCAGGTTTTCATTTCTTATCTGGACCATTGCAACAGCCTCTTATTTGAGTCTCCCTCATCCTTCTTTATTTTGTAGCCTCAGCTAATCTCTCTTTCCAAATTTATTAGACAACCTAGGTGCATTATTCCTAATCCAGTCCATCTAGAAGCACTGCTTCTGACTTTGAAAGTAACTAAGGCTTCCAATGGGTGGTGAGGGGAAGCAAGAGTATTTTAGGAATGGGCAAGATATATGAACTTGGTCTGCCTCAGTTTTCTCAATCATAAAATGGGGATTAAAATTATCTACTTGAAAAAATCATTAAAAATAAAATAATAATAGCAAAAATTTTATATCTTAAAGTATTTTATAAATGATAGTTTATGATAAAGATGATGGAGAGGAAAAGAAGGATTAGTACATAGATAGAACATGGAATGCAGTGTATGGAGTGGAACACAAATGTCTTTTATACTATTATTGTTCTTAAATAAGAAAGGGGAAAGGATATAAAGAGGAAAAATAAGAATGTTCTAAAGTCAATCCTTCAGTGCATCACCATTTTACTTAAAGCCTGTGTAGCCCTATCTGCACTTTTCCATTCATTAATGTATTTCTTCTACTATCATTATCCTTCAAACATAGAATTCCATAGGATCATACAGCTAAAAGATACTTTAGAAATCATCTGTTCCAAATTTTACATTTTTTATTTTAGAATATATATATATATTATAGTATTTGTATAATATGTGTTCAAAATCGTTCATACAGCTTGAGATCATCTATTCCACATTTTTACATATTTTATTTTAGGGTATGTGTGTGTGTATATATATGTGTGTGTATAAGCTTAGGATAGTGCCCAACACAAAGCAGGCACTTAATAAATGCTAGTTTATTTCTCTTCCTCACCTCCCAGGCATTGAAATTAAGAGTGTATTCTGGTAGTTTTAACTAAATCTTCCTGACGTCAGATATCTTCTGATATAGATGTCCTGTCATCACACATCAAGACAACTTTGTGTAACCTACAACTTTCTCAGGCATTTGCTTCACATTTTAGTTAGCTCAGGAAATCCAAAAGATAATGTCCTAAGGCCATCTTAGATACTTGTACAAGAAGAAAAAAATTAGAACCAATAGAGGTATGAGTTACTGGGATTTAACACTTGCCCTTGGATATCCTGAGGGCTAAACTAGAGATAGCTGGATCTTCAGAGAGAAACATATATTTTGGTGTCCTATGGAAATTTCAAGAAGGACCTAAGAAACTTAGTTTATGGAGTATGAGCAGTGCTGGATGGTAAAATACAAGTAGAAAACCTCCTTCAAACCGAGTAAGAAAAAATTTCTTACATCCTTTATTTCCCACTCACTGGGGGAGTGGGATATGATTCACTATGTGTGTAATTTCATTTTTATAGATTTGGTAACATCCCCACAAAGTGTGATGATGATTTTTCTCATCTACATATATCAAAGAAAATATTTGTGTCATTTAAATCAGTATCAGAAATAAATTTGAAAAAAGAATCATGAGACTTATCCTCAAGACATACGTAAGCCCTGATCTCATTTGTGTGGCAGTCTGCATTGATGTCATTTTCTTGGAGTGAGTTCAGTTTTTGTGATTGCTGCCTACTAAGCTTTCAGCTCAGACTCTGTTGCTAAGAGTCTGATGCCCATGATTTAATGTGCTCTTGGGGGCTGGCTTTAAAAACAAATCCTTCAGAGCTTTTCTTTTTCCAATTTTTAAGTTTACAGATGAAAACGATGCTGTCATGACCCTGAAACATGAAAAGGAGGAGACTTTGATGAACAAAGGTAAAAAAGAGAACTTATGGACAAAAATATGGCCAGTAGCAAAATTGAATACATAGATCTTTGTGACTTCATCATGAGATAAAGAAACAGGAGCCTCATTTTTATGTTAATCTCTTGGATTTTTAATATGAAATTTATGGCTCTACCAATAAGAGTGGATTAAAGGCTAGAGGGCCAACACTATTTGTAGACAGATAATGATGCTGCCTTGTATCTTGAATGTTGTGATTCAAATTGCCAGAAAGGGTCCCATAGACTTTAAATGACCAGGCCACCTGAAACTCTCCCCATTTTTTTTATCTTTGATTTAGTGTATTGCTTCCAAGTGCGTATATCTTAATATGGAAGAATGAAGTTAACTCCAGCAGTTCCAAACATCTTGAGGTCAGGGGTGATTTTTTATTTAGTCTTTTTGTAGGCAATGTTAACACAGCATTTTACATGACCTATGACTTTATTGATTTAGTTTAGTTAACTATGAAGAAATTCCTTGATAGCTTTATAGTCTTAGTGGACTAAAGTTCTGAGAAACCAAATCACCATGACCTCATAGCCAACATATGCCAAAATGCTGGACTTAGGGAATCTGTAATTTTGTCCAAGGACAATGTTCTTCCTACTCTGCCCTGCTGTTTTAACATTTCATATAGTAGTCATTTAATAAATGCTTGTTGATTGGGATTGGATTTACCCTTAGAACGGATTAATTGATTTTCAGGTGTAAGGAACTTGAGTGATCACTTAGTTCAATTTCCTTCACCCATTATTTTTTGCTTTTTTAAAAATTAAGTTTAATTTTTAAAAAAATTACAAACATTTCTCTCCCATCTGCTTCCTTCCTAAACTGTCTAAGAGAGGGGAGAAGCCTTTTGTAACAAAAAAAATCACATTGGTCATGTCCAAAAATATATATGTCTTATTGTACACATATCGCCTCTTTGTCAGAAGATGGGTAGCATCTACCTATGGAACCTTGGTCGTTCCCTGCATTGATCAGAGACCTTAAGTCTTTCACAGTTGTCCATTTTTACAATTCAATACCTTCATTTGTCCAAGGGTTGGATTAAGACCAAAGAAAGTTAATTGATGTCTCCTGATCATATACATGAGCCAGGATTTGAATTCTCATCTTTTTGAATAGAGGCCCTTCATTTTGTCCACCATGTTACCTCTGTCTAATTGCTTATTGTATTTATTACAATTGTTATATTCAATTAATTCATTAGCATGAGTTATTTTAGAAAAAGAGGAGGTCATAGCTAATAGAGAAAAGATGGATTAAATAATAATAATCCTATAATAACAATTATTTAACACCTACTATGTGTCAGATACTGTACCAAGTACTGGGAATACAATAAAGAAGTAAAAAACTCACTGCCTTCAAGAAGCTTACAACCTAACAGGGGGAACCTGAAGATCACAGGAGTGAAATAACAGCACACACTGAATAGAATTGGGGTATGGCCTACACCCCACATCTGTCAACTCTATTTACAATGATTTTAAATAAAATATTTAGAAAGCAGGGTTCTGAGAGAATAGCATGTAGTACAGGTTAAATTTCAATTGAGGATGCTAGAGGCAAGGTCCAAAGAAGAGGGCAGCAGCCAGAGAGGACTCCATTAAGAAGATACTGGGGACAAAGGGAAAATCATGAAGACCCTGGATACCTGGCAGTTTGGGCTATGGTTGGGTAAGGGCATCCAAGGCAAATTGCATCATTTGATCTTGGTCCCTGACCCACATCTATTGGCAAAAGACTGTAATGCTTGCTTATGACTAAAAGTTTCTTTCTGTTGTATTCTCAAATTAGTACAGCAAAAGTGACTGTTAAGACGAATGGCAGAGAGAAGCCAGAAAGTTCATCAAACTCTCCCCAGTTTCCCTCAGAAACAACATTAAATCAGGCCTCTAAAAGAACTCACAAAAAAGACAGAGTGAATCAATTTTTTAGCTTAAGTTAAAAGGTCTTCAGGGAAGATCTCACTTGGGTAAAAGGGAACAGAGCACAGCATAGGCAGTGTCTGGGCAAGACAAGAGGAGGCTTTTAGCCACAAGTCAGCACCCAAGACTCAGCAGTCTTGGATCAGCAGGCCAGCTAGGAGGCCTTGTAGCCTCAACACAGAAGGGAAACTGCCAGCCCCAGAATGCAGGTGCAAGTAGATTGGACCACTCCAGCACAAAGAGTAAGTAAGCTCTCAGCTCCAGAGATCCTGTCACAGAAACCAGAAACTGGGTCCTTAGCCCTCAGTGTAAGAAACTTGGGACGGTCGCCCTTGTATCTCAGGAGCAGAATTCAACTTTAAAAAATGAGAAAAAAACAAAGAGTCCAGACTATAAAAAGCTACTGTGGTGACAGGAAAGATTCAAATACAAACTTAGAAAAAGACAAAAATGTCAAAATGTCGACATATAAATCCTCAAAGAGGAATATGAATTGGTCTTGAGCCCAAAAAGCTTTCCTTTTTTTTTTTAAGTCTAAAACTGATTTTGAAAAATCAAATAAGCAAGGTAGAAAAAAAATTGGGAAAATGAAACAAAAATTAATTGGAAACTAAATAATCTTGAATGAATGGGTCAGAAAATCATAAAAATCATCAATAATTTCATCAAAGAGAATGACAATTTTGTGACAGTGTAGTAAAATTGATGGGATGCAGTCAAAGCATTTCTTAAGGGAAATGTACCCGTAGAGGTTTATTACATGAATAAAATGGAGAAAAAAAGATCAATGAATAGGGAAGACAACTAAAAAAGCTAGAAAAAGAATTAATTAAAAACTACCAATTAAATATCAAATTAAAAATTCTGAAAATCAAAGGAAAATTAATAATATTGAAATTATCTAGTAAAGAAAACTATGAATTGGTTTTAGGGAAAAAAAAACAAACCAACTAAATAGATAAACCTTTGGTTAATTTGATTAGAAAAAAGAAAGAAAACCAAATTTCCAGTATCAAAAATGAAATTGTTGAATTTACCAGCAATGAAGTAGAAATTAAAACAATAATTAGGACCTAGTTTGTCCAACTGTATGCCAATAAATCTGACAATCTAAGTACAATAGATGAATACTTACAAAATATACATTTCCAAATTAATAGAAGAGAAAATAAAATACTTAATCTATTTTAGAAAAAGAAAGTGAACAAGCCAACAATGAACTCCCTAAGAAAAAATTTCCAGGACCAGATTGATTTAAAAATAAATTCTATCAAACATTTAGTGAACAATTAATCCCATTGTATAAACTATTTGGAAAAAATAGGTGGAATCCTACTAAATACTTTTTTATGACACAGCTGATGTCTAAATCTGGAAGAGCCAAAAAAAAGAGAAAGTTATAAATCAATTTCCCAATTGAGTATTGATGAAAATAAAATATTAGCAAAGAGTCTGCAGCAATTTATCACCAGTGCAATACTCTATGATCAGGTGGGATTTATTGCAGGAATGTAGGGCTGGTTCAGTATTCAATACTTTTCAGCAAAAGGTAGATTCCTTCTTTGTCTTTTTAAAGATCTAGTTTTTTTTTTTTTTTTTGCTTTGTCTGTGATTAGAATTGATCTCCTCTGCTTTTTTCCCCATCTAAAGCATGAGATATCAGCATAATTGACCATAATAATAACAAAACGAACAGAAATTATATGATTATCTCAATAGATCCATAAAAAAGCTTTTGACAAAATACTATTCCTATTAAAAACACTAGAGATCATAGGAAACTGGAGCTTTTATTAAGCTTGATTGATAAGTAGAATAAGAAGATCCAAAAAACCACCAAGCATTATCTATAATAAGGATAAGCTGGAAGTTTTCCCAATAAGATTAAATATGAAAGAAATATGCTAGTTATCACTGCTATTATTTATTTATTACATAATTATTATATAATATAAATAAATATTTATATATAACTAGTACTGTTAGCTTTCGCAATAAGAGAAGAAATTGGGATGGACAACGAGGGAAATGATATGATGGTATTCTTACAGAGCCATCAAGAAATTAAAAAAAAAAAAAACTATTTGAAACAACAGCTGTAGCAAGTTTCAGGATATAAAGTAAACCCACAAAAATCATTAGCACTTCTTTCTATATTACCTACAAAGCTTAGTTGCAATAAATAGAAAGAGAAACTCCATTTAAAATAACTGTAGACAATATAAAATATTTGGAAGTCTACTTGCCAACACAAACCCAAGAACTATATAGACACAATTATAAAACACTTTTCACATAAAGTCAGATCAAAGCAACTAGAAAAATATCAATTTCTTGTGAGTAAGCCAAGCTAATATAATAAAAATGATAATTCTTCCTAAATTCATTTACTTATCCTAGGCCATACCAATCACACTATCAAAAATGATTTTATAGAGCTAGAAAATAATAACAAAATTCATCTGGAAAAACCAAAAATCAAGTATATCAAAGGAAATATTGAAAAAAAATGCAAAGAAAGGTAACTTGGTCTTACCAGATCTAAAACTATTTTAAAGTACCAGTCAACAACAATGTTTGATATTGGCTAAGAAATTTAATGGTAGATCAGTGGAACAGATTAAATACACAAAACACTACTCAAAACACTGTAGTCAATAATTGTATTAATCTTCTGTTTGATAAACCCAAAGACTTCAGTTTCTAGAATAAGAAATCATTATTTCACAAAAGCTTCTAAGCAAACTAAAAATAGTGTGGTGGAAACTAGGTATGTACAAATATCTTATACCATATACCAAGATAAGGCAAAAAATGGGTATATGAATCTATCTATGTGATACCATAAGCAAATTAGAAGAGCAAGGAAGTTTACCTGTCAGATCTATAGAAAAGGAAAGAATTTATGATCAAACAATAGAGAACATTATGAAATGGAAAGTGAATAATTTTGATTACATTATAAAGGTTTTGCAGAAGCAAAATCAATGCAAACAAGTTTTGAAGGAAAGCAGAAAATGGAGAAACAATTTTTGCATCAAGTGTTTCTAATAAGGACCTCCTCAAATTCACAGAGAACAGAATCAAATTTATAAGAATACAGATCATTCCCCAGTTGATAAATGCTCAAAGGATATGAACAGGAAATTTTCAGATGAAAAAAATAAAGCTATCTATAGTCATATGAAAAAATGTTCTAAATCACTATTAATTAGAGAAATGAAAATGAAAACAACTCTTTGGTACTATCTTACACATCAAATTGGTTAACATGACAGAAAAGGAAAATAGTAAATGTTGGAGAAGATATCAGAAAAATTGTAGCACGAATGTATTGTTGGAGAGTTGTGAACTGATCTAGCCATTCAATTGAGAGCAATTTGGAATGATGCCCAAATGACAATCAAACTATGCATACCCCTTGATCCAGCAATACCACTGTTAGGTCTCTCTGTTCCACAGATAATAAAAGGGAAAAGGACTTATATGTACAAAAATGTTTTTAGCAGCTCTTTATGTATTGGCGATGAATTGGAAATTGAAGAATTGCCCATAAATTGGGGAATAGCTGAACAAATTATTATGTGAATGTAATGGAGAACTGTGAGAATGTAATGGAGAAATGAAAAGCAAGAACATTGTAGAAAAACCTGGAAAGATTTACATGAACTGATATTGAGAAAAGTAAGAAGAATCTGGAGAACAGTGTACATGGTAACATAACATTGCATGATAATCAACTATGCTAGAATTACCTCTTCTCATCAATTCAGTAATTCAAGATCCAAGGGACTCATGATGGAAAATACTGATCCTTGAGAGAAAGAAAATAGGGAGTGTGAATATTTATTGAAGTGTACTTACTACACTTTTGTTGTTGTTGTTTTTCCTTTTGCTTGGCTTTTCCCTTTGTTTCTCTTTCTTTTTTCATAACATGATTAATGTGGAAATATGTTTACATGATTGCACATGTATATATCAGATTGCTTGCCATTTAGGGGAAGGAGGTTCAGAAGGAGGTGGAGAAAAAATTGGAATTCAAAATTTTATAAAAAATGTTGAAAATCGTCTTTACATCTAATCGGGAAAAATTTTTTAAAATCAATAATAAAAAAGGGGACAGAGGGTGAGAAGAGGCTTATGGGAGACTGGGAATGAGGAATCTGACTCACTTCCGAGTAGTTAACATGTGTACCATGAATAGCATGTAATGAAAACCAATTACATCCAGTCTCTCTTGGATCCTCATCATAAATACTTTGCAGAAAGATGGTTTTTAATTACCCTAAGAATACCTTGGTACTGTTTTACATATTGATATTTTAATATAAAGACAAAATGTTTATGGTTTCTTATTTTATGTTTTTATTGACATGTCTTTTGGATTATTGTCTCATTATCAAAATGTGATTGCTTTCCTTTTTACAACCTTTAGTCTCGGTGGATGATAAACCAAAACTGCTTGCTGATACTCCAGAAACAAAACAGAACTCTTCACCACTTAACTCAGAAAGGTGAGAATACGGCAATTACAGAGAATCAAAATAATTTTAATTATACTGTTGAAATGCAATTATCAGTGTTGAAGTACAAGAAGAGCCAAATTATGGTAACAAACAAGAAATGATAAGTGGAGACCAAATTATGTGGAGGAAAGAAACACTGTGAAGATAAATCTCATAGATCTAAATCTAGATCATACCTCAGGCCAACCTCCTCCCCTTTTACAGATAAGGAAACCTTGGCCACAGAGATTAAGTGACAGACTCATCATCACTAGGCTAGTGAGAATCAGAAAGGAGGTATAAAATATTTGATTTCATAGTTAATGTTCTTAACACTATAAGGTATTTTCTTCTTGACTTTTTCTAAATCAGGGGTTCTTAACTTGGGGTTTAAAGATTTCAGGGAGTCTATAAATCTGGATGGGAAAAATAGCATCTCTACTTCAGTATAATTGTGGGGTTTTTTTTGGGGGGGTAATACTATGTACTTTATTATATGCATTTTAAAACCTTATTCTGAGGAAGGGTAGAGTGTCAGTAATCTTCACCAGCCTGCCAACAAAGTCTACAACACAAAAAAGTTAAGAAGAACTATTCTCAATCCTTTTTGTTTTTTCATTTCATATTTCCCTCGGGGGATTGGAATCCAGAATATTCTCCACTCTTCATATTCTTCATTACTCATATGATACTTTAACAAAGCATATTATATGTGGTTCTCACAAGGAGTAACTAATTCAAATTATTGTAAAGCTGTCACAGAATAGAAAATGGGACCTATCTGAGGTATGCTTATAAAGGAATGAAACTGATTTTCCAACATGGCTTTTGGAATCAGTCTCATTACTTTGCCATCACCTCTCATCTTCGTAATTGTAGCCAGCTTCTTAAGATACCAGCATTTTTCTGACTTGAAACTCATGAAACTTTTTTAAAAATTAAAAAAAAATCTTAAATTTTCAGATCTTTAATCTTACAAGGCATATGACTAACAGAATCAAATTGAATCTTTGATTTTTTTTTCCCAGAAAAATGCCAAATATATTATCAAGGATAAAAAAATGTCCTGAAGGGAAAAAATGAGTATGCATACCTAGAAAATAAAAGATCTTGTATTTGACAAAAGGGGAGGCAAATTTAGTCCAGCTATATAGAAAATCATCACTGCACAAGCAGAGCTGCCTTTTTCTCCTCTTGTATACTTGCTTTGTGGTCTTGTGAGAAGTATTTAGCGCTCACCTTCACAAGTGAAGTTCAAGGTATTTCTCAGTTTGCTCAACCATAAAATAAGGGGACCTGTTAGTATTCCTTCCAACTCTTAAGCAGCCCTATTGCTTTCTAAAATGAGCAGTCTCCACATTCATCCCCTATCCCTGCTCCCACTCCCACCCCCTATTATTTCCTGCTGCTGGTTATGTTTACATTGAAGAAATGAAATCAAGTCTGCAGAGATTTTTCAGATGCTTGGAAGAATTGTCAGGTATCATTAATTAAGCACTTACTTTGTGCCAGGCACTGTCCCAAAGTTTTTTTCAAAGTAAACGCTTCGGGCCCCAAAGGACACTCGGCTAAGAGCATCGAGGGGGCGCGGAGAGGCAGGGGCTGGGACAGGTGGGTTGTGTGCTGAGCTTACAAAAAAATGGCAGAAACTCAGTCCTTGATCTCAGGAAACCCATATTCTAAGGGGTGAGACAATATGTAAGTGTACTTGTATACATATATACATAAATTTGAGTGTGTATATATATATATATATATATATATATATATATATATATATATATATATATATACACACACACAAGGGTTAAAAATAAAAATCCCTTTCATAAATGGAAGGTTAACTCAGTGAGAAGGCATGGGAGTAGAAGTAGAGAGAGTATATGGGAAGACATTAGGAAAGATATCCTACGGAATGTGGAAAATAATTCAACTGTGGTAGATCATTTTAATTGATTATATATAATCAACATATTTTTTAAGTTTTGCTATTTTTAATATCTTGTGTTAAAAAGACAAAGGGTTTTTTCCTATCTTTTAATTTTTAATTTCAAATTCTTTCCCTTCTCCCACCCAGTTTTCTACCCATTGAGAAGGCACAAAAAAAGAACAAGAAATACAAAAATGAGAAAAAGGCAAAATGTATAAGAGAGGCATCTTTATATAAAGGATAGAGGGCCAGCCCAGATTTGGTTGCAATCCTTCTTCTCGAATTTACTGGTTACATAACTTTGGGCAAGAAATTTAAGCCCTTATTTTTCTCAGTATTTTTGCAAAACTAAATAACAGAGTAGATATCGATCTTTATAACATGCCCCCTTACCTTTCCAGTCTGCGTACAGCTTATAAAGCCCCTTTTCCCTGCTAAGAGATCCAGTGCCAGTGGCTTCCTGGCTATTCCTCCCACAAGACTCACTCCAGATTCTAGGAACTTTCTCTGACTGTCCCTCATGTCTAGATGTTCCCCATCCTCAACTCTGCCTCTCTTCTTGTTTTTTTTCAAAATCCAGCTAAAAAATCCCACCTTATACAAAAAAAAAAAAAAAATTCCCAACTCCCCTTAATTCTAGTACTTTCTTTGGTTAATTATCTACAATTCATCTTGCACATGGCTTGTTTGTACATAATTTCTTGCCTGTTGTCTCCTCCATTAGATTGCGAGCTTCTTGAAGGCAAGGACTGGACTGTCTTTTGTTTCCTTTTATATCTCAGCACTTAACACACTGCCTGGCAAAAGTAGTTGCTTAATAAGTGTTTATTGATTGACTGACATTGACTAAGAGAGAGGATTTCCTCACCATTGGATTTACTCTACCAGTCAAATCCCAAGTTCAGTCGTTCTCTCCATCTAACAAAAAAAAAAAAAAAAAAAAAAAAGTGGCAAGAGACAAAAGCTTTTATTCGATTGCACCTGCACAATGGAGATGTGCATGCTGGGAATGCATGAAATAAACATAATTGTGTTTATGTAAATTCATGTGAATATCTTGGATACTTATACTTGAATATATTGTAATAACACTGGTAGGAAAGAGCTTTTGCTGCAGATGTAAGATGATTTTTTAAAAGCCCATCTTGTTGGTAAGTCTTGTCCTGGACAAAGCTTCTGGGAGCCTAAAGCTGTTCATGAAATTTTTAGCAATTTTTTAAAAATTCTCCAGGAAAAATAACTTACACAACAAATATGGCAGCTGTGGGGTATAGATTTCTTTTGTTTTTGAGAGATTGCTCATCTAAAATGATATCTTCAAGATTTAATGAGACTTTGTTAAAAAAAAAAAAATGATTCATCCCTGATCCAGAAATTCACTCCCCATGTGACCAAGGGAACACAGAAGCTGGTAGCAAGAGGACCCCAAATCCATGTGCTTCTGTGCAAAATATTTTAATAAGTAACTTAGACATTACTCACATCACTAAAAAGGCAAAACATCTTTCTAAATAAAGTTTCTGATATAAAAGAGGATAATTAATGAGCATTCAGACACATTGTTCAATGTTCTTAACAGACAATTAAGCATTAGAATATATAGTGTTCTTAATCTACACAGCTTCAACTGAATTCAGACAGGGTAATTAATGCCAATGAGTTATGTTGATAAAAGAACTTTTCATTTGATATTAAGTCTCCAATTTCAATTTCAAGAATAAACTGAAAGTATAAACTACACTATAGCTGTTCACATGGACATTAACATGATATATAGATTTGTCATTAATGAATTCATGATGGTGTAAGGAGACCACTTTATTATATATATATATATATATATATATATATATATATATATATATATATATGTGTGTGTATGTATGTATGTATGTATGTATAAATGTATAAGTACCACCATTGTTTAGGAAGTGTGCCAGGTTAAAATATCAAAATATGTATTTTGTCAACTAGTAACAAAATTGCAAATTCTTCTGGTAATATTTTTAGACTGCTCTGTGACTTTGGGCATTACTTCTCTCTGGGCCTCTATTAAGGCAGCTACATGGCACAGTGGATGAAGTACTACACTTGGATTTAGGGAGATTCATCTTTATGAGTTCAGACACTTTATAGTTGTATGATACTGGGCATGTCACTTAACCTTGCTTTCCTTAGTTCTTCATAAAAAATGATCTAAAAAAAGTAAATGGCAAATTACTCCATGATCTTTGTCAAAAAAAAATCAAAATAGAGCTAAGAAGAGTTGGGTATCACTGAAATGTCAGAACAAAAATGCTTCACTTTCCTTGTCTGTAAAATGAAGGACTCAGTGGCCTCTAAGGACCATGTAGGTCTAAGATTCAGTGACCCTGTGTAATCAGAGAATTGGATAGCCCATGTGTTCCACTGGTACTCATACTTTGTCAACACATGTAGAGGAAAGCCTCTAGCATGTTGGGAGGCCCTTCTGTGAAGAACATTGGAGGTCATGGGCAAGAGTTGCACAAAATGAGAAAGGCATAATTGATCTGCCATCTGTATAGTTGGAAGATATGATAAAACCAATGATCAGAGTTGAGTAAACAGTATATGGTAGTTGATTGATTGCTTAGATCAGGATTGGCAAATTGCTGCTCAAGAACCAAATCTAGCCACTTATTTTTATACTGACCATAAGTTAAGAATAGCTGTTACCTTTTATTTGAAAAGGGAAAATAAATATTGTTAGCTCTCAATCCATATAAAAGCAGACAGCTGACTTTGGTCTATATTTTGCTGACTCCTGGCTTAACTCAATCTACAAATGTATCCAAGAAGAAAAATCAGCTTTTTACAATAAGAAGTACATCATTTTTAGCAAATGATGCTATATTGAAGTAGTCTAGGTAATCCTCCAACAATCTAAAAAAATATACTTAATGTTTAAATGTGTTTATTGTTTATGTTATAGATGTGTTCTTTATATGCATAAACTTTCTTACAAACACATCCTGATACTTGACTCAAAGTGGGTCTGGGATTAACAGTTTGCTTACTAATAACTTATTTAAAAGTTGGTAGATCTCTTCATGCAGATTTCATTGAGCTCTGAACATTGCATCAGTCTAGAGTTCTACATATGAAAAACCCAAATAAAAAATCTAGGGTACATATGCGTGTGTGTGTGTGTGTGTGTGTGTGTGTGTGTACACACACGTGTGTGTCTGTAGGGCCTAGATCTTTGAGTTTATTGGTATAAGAATTCCCCATGCCCAGATGTAGAAACTCCCTCTATCATTAAAGGTAAGTGCCTTCCCTAAATTTTATCATCTTAGAGAGTTTTCTCAAACACTGAGAAGTCTGTAATTTGCTCAGGATCACACAGTCATTTTGTCTTAGAGATGGGACTTTAACACAAGGTCTCCAGACTCTAAAGATGTTTTTCTATCCACTTTTCTACACTGCCCCATCTTCTTTTTGTTGAAGCCAAAAAAGTTGGCAATGAAACTAAAATTAAATGAGGGAAGGGAAAAGCATTTTTATGTTTATTGTGTGCCAGACAATGCTATAAATTCATTACAAATATGATCTCATTTGATCCACACAAAACTCTTGGTAGGTGTATTACTATTATCCTCATTTTACAGCTAAACTGTAAAACTGAAGCAAACAAGCTTGCCAGGGTCACACAATTAGAAAATACCTAAGACAGAATTTAAATCCAAGAACTAGAGGAAGGAAAATCCATGGGTTACCATTGATAAATAATATAACTATTTTAATGATCTCAAGCGTTTTTATGAAACAAAAGTCCTTAGTTTTAAACATAGCTTTATATTTGCTCTGCTGATGCAAGACTGTAATTCATAGTATATTTCAGAATACTTAGAAAGGCTGAAGTTGAAGATCACCCAAAGCACAATGGAGAGGCACATGGTCAGTACAGTACTGCTACATGTTTCCAAGAAGGAATAACACAGGAAATCATGTGTGAAGGATATCCTCACAGAAATGTAATGAAGATGGGCTGATTATATATTGAGAGTGAAGACTAATGAGTCTTCAATTAGTATCCTCCATTGATATTCACATGCTCAGAAAAGCACAGTAAATGGGATCTCCCATTACCAAGCTTGCAGGAGGACATAGATGATAACTGCACCACATGAGCAGGTAGTTTGCTTTGCATTGTGGGGAGAAAACAATACCTTTAGTTATCCCTTGGAATATTGGAACATTTTCTAACAAAATAACAGCTTGTGAAAGCTTGACTCAAGATGAGCTAAATTTTAGAATCCTGTATCCATTCCCTGGCTCTCCTGGCTTCCGCATATAGATAATGTCCCCTTGCAGACTGATGTGCCCTAAGCAGAGCAGCCCCAACATATCTGAACTGGGGAAATGCTTTAGTTGAAAAGCCTTCTTTGCAAAGCAATAAAAAAGTAAGAAGCAGTGGCATACTATTAACAAAGGCAATTTTCCACACATTTGGCACAAATTTTGTCAGGAAAAAATTGAAAGCAAGATTTGCCAGGGATTTTTAGAATTTAACCTAATCTAAAGTCAATTAGCATAACCACCCAAAAAGAGGTTTTCATTATTACACTACTTTGATTTCTTTCGTCCTAATAATTTTTGAGAGTTCATGAAGCATAGTTGGCCTCAAAGCTGTAAAGCCCTGGATTTAAGTTATCCTTCTGACATCAAACTGGCTGTGTGACCTTAGAAAATCACTTAACCCCTCACTGCTCTGGACTAATCTTTCCAGATAATATACTGACTGCATTAGTAGAGGGAATTCCCTACTGGTGAAATTACAGTTCAAGTCTTCACCTCACCTTGCTTTTTTAAGGTAGAATTTCACCAAAGAAACTTCATACGTGTCCCTGAATTGACCCTACATTTGAAATAATAAACTATGTTTTGTTTTTGTTCAGTCTATCAGCAGATGATTTAAGTCCACGCCCAGGCCATAAAGAACGGTTTGTGAAGCCTGAGTGTGATGTTGCTGTTCCTTTTTTAAAGCCTTCTCAAAGCACCTGTTACAAGAAAACAATAGAAAAACTGATGACTCAGTTAAGGTAAAGGCATCTCTTATTAGCACACATTCCAATTTTTCACATTAAGAATTTATAAGACTTTCTATTTTGCTGATTTTTCTTTCCACTGAATTCTGTCACTGGTCAGATTATCCTATTAAAGTACTTAGCAGCATGCACTATCATTACATAAATCAGATCTTGCCTTGAATAAGAAGATAACCCTTAAAGGATCCCAATTAGCAGCCTATCAGAAGAATAAATTAGAAATTAATTGTATTCTGTGAGTTGTTGTGGGTTTTTAATATGGGTCTGGTTCTTTTTCTTTTTAATTACATATTATTTATTTTTAACATTCTTTTAGTTTTAAATTTTGAATTCCAAATTCTTTGCCTCCCTTTCATTCTTCCTATACCCCCTAAGCAGGCAAACAGTATGGATTATTTATATTAATCAAGGAATTGTATTAATCAAGTCTTTCATAGTTGATCATCATTACAACATTGATGTTACTCTACACAATTATCTTATTTTGTATCAATTCATATAGATCTTCTCATGTTTTTCTGAAACCAGTCTCATCATTCTTCTATTCAGTAATACTCCATCACCACCATATACCACAACTTGTTCAGCCCTTCCTCAATTGATGAGCATTCCTTCAATTTCCATTTTTTTTGCCACCATAAAAGTCATTGCAAATATTTTTTAAAGTCCTTTCCCTTTTTCTTTGAACTCTTTGGGGTACAGACCTAGCAGTGGTATGACTGGATCAAAAATTATGCAGTTTTTAGCCTTTGGGGTATAATTCAGGTTTTTCACAACAATTAGATGAGTTCACTACTCCACTAAAAGTTCATTAATATACTAATCTTTCTCCATCCCCTCCAGCAATTGTCATTTCTGGTGGGTATGAAGTGATGCCTCAGAGTTATTTTAATTTGCATTTCTTTAATCTGTAATGATTTAGAGAACTTTTTTATGTGACTGTGGATAGCTTTGATATCTTCTGCAAACTACTTGTATATATCTTTTGACCATTTATCATTGGTGAATGGCTCTTGTTTTTATAAAATTGACTTAGTTCCTTATATATTTGAGAAATGAGGCCTTGATCAGAGACATTTGACATAAATTTTTTTTTGATATCCTTCATTGTCTTTGGTACCTTTTAGCAAAATGAGTTTCCCTGATTCTCTCTTTCAATTTGGTATATTTTTGCTTTTGCTTTCTTTATTTGCTACCCCTGCCTTTTTTTTTTTTACTTCAGCTGAAGCATAATATATTTTGTTCTAGCCCTTTATTTTAACTCTGTATATCTTTTTATTACAAGTGGGTCTCTTGGACACAATATATTTTGGGGTCTTAGTTTCTAATTGATTCTGATGTATGCTGCTATTTTATGGGTTGGCTCATCCAATTCACATTCACAGTTATGGTTACTGTGTATTTCCCTCCATTGTTTTCTTCTATTTCTTCTTCTCTTTTTATCCTGTTTCTCTTCAAAAGTCTGTTTTTCTTCTGCCCTGTTGTCTTGAGCATACATTAAAGAGAATACTTAGGGGCCCCATACTGCCATAGACTCACTACACTACTCTTCCTATATCTCTTGCCTGAATCCTGCCATCTTGACACTTTGCAAGGAAAAGCAGGTAAGTCAGTTTGAATTCACAATAGTGAAGGCCTAATTTTTTTCAGCTTTTATTTCTGGCTTTTAGCCACAACTGTTCTATTTCTTATACTATAGCCTAACTGTACTGAATTTCCTTATCTGCTTTGGCAAAACAATTTAAAGAGCAGCTAAATAGGATGGTGCCATTCTCAAAGAATGTTTTCATTCTTTACTCTTACAACCCCAGCCTCTAACACTGTACCTGGCACATACTGGGAATTTAATAAATGTGTGACCATGAATTGATCATGGTTTGAAAGTCAAATCAGTCAATATATATTTACTAATGACAAATATTAAGCTCCAGAATACAAGAAAGGCAAAAGCCAGTCTCTGTTTTCAAAGAGCTCACATATGCACAGAAACTATAGATGGGATAAGTTGGAAATAAACAACAAAGGGAAGGCTTTGGTATTAAATAAGCAGTGAGGTTGGAAAGGCTTCCTGCAGAAGGAAGAGATTTTAATTGAGACTTGAAAGAAGCCAGGAGACAAAGAAAAAGGGAGAACATCCAGACATGGGAGACAGCCAGAGAAAATGCTTGAAGATGAAGTGTCTTGTCAAGAAACAGCAAGAATCCCAGTATTGCTGGGTCACAGAATAGGTGAGGATTGGTGGGGAGGGTGGAGAGAAGAGGAGGAGAGAGTGAGATATAAAGAGACTTGGAACAGTGAGGGAGAGGGCAGGCTATAAAGGCTTTGAATGCCAAACAGAAGAATTTATATTTGTTTCCAGAGATAGTAGAGACTCGCTGGAATTTACTGAGTAGAAGAGTGACATGGTCAGACCCACAGCTTTAGGAAAATTACTTAGCTGACTGGAAAATAGACCAGAATGAAGAAAGACAAGACAGGGAGAATAAACATCCGACTATTTCAATACTCCAAACTTGAGGTGATGAAGATCAATACTAGGGTGATAGTAGTACTTTTTGGGAGAGGAAAGAAAGTACTTTATTTAAATCATTATTTAAAAAGCTAAATAACTGCAACATGAAAGCTTTTTATGTTGTTTTTCTGTGTTTTTTCTCAATTTTTCAAATATGTATAAAGATAGTTTTCAAAATTCATTTTTGTAAGATTTTGCTTTCCAAAATTTTCTCCCTGCTCTCAACTCTCCCTTCCCCAAGATAGCAAGCAATCTTTTATTTAATATTAATTATTAATATTAATCTCAATATATTGCTCATTGCCCTGAGCACCTAAACCAGGTAAGTCTTTGTTTCATGGAGTCATCTAAATTCTAAAGGATCTCTGTTTCTGAAAGGGAAAACAAAATAATATACAGTGTTGAATGTTAATTTTTGAAGGAAGACAAATTTGCATTCCAAGTATAAGATTAATAAATTTTACATCATAGGTTACAAAAATAGAATCCTTTTTTTAAAAGTTACTTTCATAGGACAGTGCTTTTCTGTGAAATAAAATTGATGGAGTTCTTGAAAGTGGGGATATAGGAGCAATACATTGTTCTTTATCTCTGATTCCATAATGTTACCTCTGGTTCTTATTCTTCACAACAGTAAAATGAAAGGTTACATCGGGGACCTCAGAGTTCTCTCCCATATATAAATCTGATGCTTTATATAGCTGGTTTCTGAAAAGCTTTATGGTGAATGGTCAGATGCAACTAAGAGTTGGGGAGTGTTCATTTTCTGTGCTGTTGAGAGGCCTATGTAAATCTGCAGTAGCATCACCTCTACTAAATGAATGGCAATTCTGCCATATTGATGTCTACCTTTCTTTCTTTTTAGAGAGATTCTTCTTTATTTCCATCCTCACACTAAGCTCTCCAAGGACCTTGACTACAAGTCTCTGGAGGAACTTATGGCATTTTTTGAGGTAACATAATCCTTCGTGTACATAGACCACTGAGGTGATCATTGTGTTGCCCTGTGAAGACAAGACTTTAAGAATTATCTCTGGATTGCTTAAGTGTTTAGAGTTAATGATCTTAGGCCCAGTGCTGCAAATTATTACTACATTTTTAGATTTGGAGTTTTTACATTCCAGATCATGTCTTCCAAGAATGAAGCAAATGTTACCTGATCAATTTATTCTGGTGATGTTATGAGTAAATGTAAGTTTACTTACAAAATGAAAGATGTTATGAATAAAGCACAAGATCATGAGCTGGAAGAAAGATTGCCCTCTACCCTTAGCAAAATCTATGGAGAGATAGAAGACATAATCAGTCCCAGTCTGCATAAAATTAGGCCAGAATCTGAAGAACCACAGTGCTAATGCTGACATGCTTTAGGTGATGCTTTTCTGATATGAGATACATTATTGTATTGTAGACAACTCATTCCCTGAGAGCTAATATTCTGTTCTATTGTCATTTATGGAAACAGCTGGAGAATTGCCCTGAGAAGCTAAACAAAAAACTGCAAATGTGTTGTGATCAGGTAAGTCCTTTTTCATGGAGTCATCTAAATTCTAAAGGAGCTCTGTTTCTGAAAGGGAAAACGAAATAATATACAGTGTTGAATGTTAGTTTTGAAGGAAGGCAAATTTGCATTCCAAGTCTAAGATTAATAAATTTCACATCATGGGTTACAAAGAATCCTTTTTTTTAAAGTTACTTTCGTGATAGAGTATTTTTCTATAGAATAAATTTGATGGAATTCTTGAAAATGAGGACATAGGAGCCATACACCTGCCAACATTCTGGGTCTTAAAGACTCACTAAATTCTTGAGATATAGAACTGGCTATGACCTCCAAATGCATTCCAGGTGAGATGCTTCATTTAAACTATTTCAGACAGATTAGCATCTTTTTTGGGGGAAGGGGACAGTTTAAAAGCTTTCCTAGCAAGGAGCGTAAACTTAATCCATTCCAGGAGCAATATATTATGGTTATTATGTCATTATGCACCGTTCTAAATAGCAATTTGTAGGTACATAGAATTTTACAAAGAAATTTCTTCACAATTCTGTGATATTGTATCCATTTGAGAGGTGGAAAAACTGAGGCACAATGAAATCAGATCTTCTAACTTCAAATCCAGTTCTTTCCACTTTGCCCTATTGCTTTTCAAAATCCTTTTCAAATGTTATCTAGCCAGTCTTTGAAGTCTCTTTGTTTTGCATTGGATAAAGTGTTGAAATAGACTAGAACTTGAGATATCTGCTTCTCTCACTGAATTGTACTATGACACTAAATATTCTTTTTGTTTTGTTTTGTTTTTGTTTTTTGCTTAGGCAGTTGGGGTTAAGTGACTTGCCCGGGGTCACACAGCCAGGAAGTGTTAAGTGTCTCAGGCCAGATTTGGACTCAGGTCCTCCTGACGTCAGGGCTGGTGCTCTATCCACTCACTGAGCCACCTAGCTGCCCTGGTTTACACTATTTTTAAATGCTTATAAGAATTCTGTAGTTTCAGATATCTAGTCTCTGACTTTTTTAATTAATCTAGAGAAAAACTACTGCATTATATCCAAATGACTGAAAAATTTGAAGCCTTTTACCAGGAAAGATATGCTGTATTACTTGCAAATTTGTTGCCATTAAACAAATGTTAAATGTACACTGTAGAGGATGCAGCAGATTAACATCAGATTAGAGAAAATATTGTTCTGAGAAAGATTAATAGTTTTTTCCTCCTATGTAGTCTGATGATCTGACCATCTCCTCCTAAATACTCTTTACTCTTCTTTTCTTTCACGATATTAACTTTCTCCTGATTCATCATAACCTGTCTGATCACATCTTCTCAATCCCTTTTACTAGTTCATCATCCATATCACATATCCTAACTGTGAATGAGGATAACCAAGTTGCTTAGTAGATAGAATGCTAGGTTAGAGTCAGGAAGATTCATCTTCTTAAGTTCAAATATAACCTCAAACACTTATTAAAGAAGTGCAATGCCAGACAAGTCACTTAACCTTGTTTGCCTCAGTATTCTTATGTGTAAAATGGGCTGGAGAAGGAATTGGCAAATGAATCTTTGCCAAGAAAAACCCAAATGGGGTCATAAAGAGCAGACATGACTGAAAAAATACTGAATATAACTGTGGGTGTTCCCCAAATTTTGTTCTGTGATCTCATCACTTCTCTCTCTGTACTCTCTCAGTGAAGTATTGATTTCCATGGACTAAACTATCTCTATGAAGAGGATTCAGAGAGCTGTATAACCAGTCCCACCTTAGTTACCCCCAAGCCTTAGTTATTCATTGCCTATTGAGTATTTCAAAGGGTCCCAAAGATACCTTAAGCTCAACATATTTGAAAATCAACTAATAAATCCATGCTGCCCCCACATTATCAAAGGCAGCACTATTGCTACAATATGCTGGATTCATAATCTTAGCATTGTTCTGGATCCCTTGCTTTCTCCCATTCCACAGAGGTAATGCAACAAAATCTTCACATCCTTTCTTATACCCACCCCCTTCTATAGACTGGCTGAGCTATCATTTTGTTCAAAACCTCATCACTTCTCCCCTGGATTATTACAACAACCACCTAATGGCATCCTTGCCTCAAGTCTTTGACTAATTTTAGGCTACAATACAGACTGATAACAAAGTAATTTCCATTAAGTACAAATCTAACCATGTGGCACCCTGTTCCCTACTCACCCAACTGCAGTGATTTTTAATCATTGCCTCTGGGATAAAAGAAAAACTCTGTTTGTCTTTAAAGTCCGTCATAACTTTGACCCCAAGCTATCTTTATAGATTCACTATATAGTATTCCACTTCCAGAACTGATATCCAGCCAAACTGATCTTCCCTCTGCTCTTCACTCCATTTCTTTTGTCTGCCCTTGCATTGGCTCTCTTGTATTTGTCCCTTGTATTGGC
The DNA here is from genome assembly GCF_048593235.1 of Sminthopsis crassicaudata. NCBI lineage: Eukaryota > Metazoa > Chordata > Mammalia > Dasyuromorphia > Dasyuridae > Sminthopsis > Sminthopsis crassicaudata. The sequence continues at coordinate 313,920,203 of NC_133619.1, read as the reverse complement.
TACTTGTATTTAATATGTGTGTGTATATATGTATTTATCAACTTTAGATTTATGTTATACATGTATAACATTATAGATGCATAGTTGTAGATATAAATGATTAAAAGTTAAATTATTTATCCAAGTTCATTTGGATTTGAAGTTTTAAAATGGCATGTTTCAAAGACTATGAATTAAGCCTAGGGCCTCTGACTTGCACTATCTCATGATGCCTCTATTTCTCCAGCATCGAGCACTGTGACTTGTATTTAATATATTTCAATTAAAAAGCTCTGGAAACAGATATTGAAATATAGCTATTTCAGTAGGTTAGTATCTGTTCACCTTTCTGATGCTCAACAGTCCATCTTCAGGCTTAACCTACTTGTCTTCTCCATAAATAACTTAGCGTCCCCCTTTACAACCTTTAAACCTTCTATATCTGCTTTAGCAGAAGCACAATAGAAACTTCTTATCTGCTTTTAATGTTACTGGTTTCAAAAGATGTTATTTCTTGTAAGTTTAATTGTAGAAGATGCAGAATAGATGTCTTTTTATGTTCAATTGACTTCACAATATCATCTGAGTTGTTAAGGTTTTAAAATTTCTTTATTTTTAGTACTTTGTATCTGCTATTTTAACTATTTGCTTGGCTAATGATCCTCTGGTTGGTTTTGACCTCTAGTATTTATATGTGTTAAATTACTTGTTTGTTTACTACTAAGCATAATCCTATCCAAAGATCATTTATTAAATCTTCAATGTATATCCAAGGTTCCCTTGATCTTTGTGTCATAAAACATTATCACGTAATACAGCTAAGTTGGTGTTATATGGTTCATAAACTATTAATATCTTCAAGAAATTAAAAGAATAATCTACTTCAAATTTTAAAAATAAGAGGAATGAAAGAATAGGACAGGAAACTGAAAATTTAAATCCATTGATTTTTTTAAATCAACATAAGCAATAAATAATAGACTAAATGAAGTTAAGAAAAATTAATTGGACAACCAAAATAAAGGTGAAAGACAAACTCAAGATGTTAACCAATGTAAAAGTAGAACAAAATAACCCATAGAATAGATAAATCAAGAAGCATAAGTATTTTATCAACTGCAATCCTAGGAGGCTCTGAAAAAAAAAGTTAAGAACTATATCCAAGAACTGGACAAGAACAGGCAGTGCTCTGTGACTAGAGAGGGTATATTAATTAATCTAGAAATATAATTGCTAAACTATACAGTTACAAAGACAAAATCTTCCTAAATATTGAGAAAGAAAAAGTTATATAAAAGTAAGAGTAACTTAACAAAATATTAATTACATTTATAAGCATACATATATTTTGTCTATTATTAATGGTGAAGATTTAAGGAGATTTAGATGTATTAAGACAACAAAAAACTACACGCAAGAGTTTTACATTGTGTTGGGAAAAACATATAAATAAATGTGTTTACAACACAATTATATGCCAAATGAATGTTAGGAAATTGAACAGAGATATTCTGTACATTTGAGGAGGGATTAGAAAAGATTTTATGTTGAAGGAAATGCTTAAACTACAAATAAAGAAAGTGGAGTACAGGGGCAGCTAGGTGGTGCAGGGGATAGAGCATCAGCCTTGAATTCTGGAGGACCCAAGTTCAAAACTGGTCTCAGACACTTAATACTTCCTAGCTGTGTGACCCTGGGCAAGTCACTTAACCCCAGCCTCAGGGGGGAAAAAAAAGTGCAGTACAACCAGTGCAAACATAGAGATAGAGTACCATGTGTAAGTAATAAAAAGAAGCCCATTTTGGTTGAAGGTTGAAGGCCTTTTGGTTGAATAAGAAGAAGGAAGGAGTACTATATAATGAGGCAAGGAAAAAGCTGAGATCAGGTTTTAAAGGGCTTTAAAAATCGAATAAAAGAAATTATAGTTACTAGAGGGGGCCCTGAAGTTCTTTGAGTAGGAGAGTGACATGGTTAGATCTGCATTAAAGGAAAATCATTTTGGTAGTTATTTGGAGGATGGTTTGGATTAGAATGAAGAATCATCTAAGATAGGGGAACCATTTAGGAAGCCATTGTCATGCAAAAATATCTCAACAAATTAAAAGCTATTGAACCCAAATGATAAATAAGAACAACATGAGTATATGGCAATTACAAAAGCTAAATCTCTTTTTTATATAATAAAATGCATTTAAATCTTAGGTAAATATCAGAATTAATAGTTTTATTCCCCTATAAGAGAAATCCAGCTCATTCATTTATTTACTTATTTATTTATTTTTAGCAATTTTGATAGAAGTAATAGATTAAGATAAATTTTGCTACTTTCAGGCAACATTAGGAGCAGTAATAAAATTATAGAAGGCCAATTGAATATATTACTTATGTTAGTATTTCTGAATGGTTTCAGTTTTCCCATTAAAATAAAAAGTCCCCAAGCAGTCAAGAAATAAAACCCACTGACATCTTTATTAAAGGAAGCATATTTAATCCAAAAAGATGTATTGATTAAAATGAAAATATTGGTCTAAAACGGGTCATGAAATTGTAAGCTCCGAAAAAAAAATCAGAAGTGGCAATAATTGTGTCAATTAAGTGAAATTCATATTACAAAACATCAAAAGGCAAGAAGTTGTATAATGGTGAAAAATATGAATATATATATTTACATATATATGTATATATATATGTATATAATTCTCATTTTGTGTGCACCAGAATTTTACAATTAAATTCCTAAAAGAAAGATTAATTATGTTAATTATGTTACATGTAGAAATAAAAAAAAAAGTAATGCAAAGTCATTCTGAGGCTATATAACAATTGGGAATTGCAACATGCCATTATTTGAATAAGAGCAAAAAAATTCTTTTAAAATCACAAATCTAAACTGCTTATTTAATAAAACAGAATTAACAGATTTAATGGGAGAAACAAAGAATACAAACTCTTTAGCACATATGGAATGATAATAAAAATTTATCATGTAAGTCATAGAGAAGACATACATAATGCAAAAAGTACGATTATATTGGTCAAAAAAGTGTAACTGAAACAATGCTTTCAGAGTTATGTGAATAAGTAAGTGTAGTTTTCATTGTTCATTTAGGAACTTTTATACAGCAATCTATTAATATGCTGGAAAAGCAACAACAACAACAAAATACCTTTGTCCAGTATCACTATAACTGGGAATAGGTTCCGAAAAGTTTCAAAAACAGATAAAAAGCTATCTTTTCATATTTCATAATGGTATTCTATGTAATTGGGAAAAAATGGAAGTAGTCCACCCAGAAAGAAAATAGTGGCTAGTAACTAATTGTTAAATTATGGTATATTAGTTAAATGGAATAAAAGAATGCAATTTTGAGACTAATATAGGAAACAAAGTGACCATATTAATCAATCAATCATTTATTAAATACTTATATGTGGAAAAGTAAATAGAAGTGAATGGACTTAAACAGAATATGGGGTGGTATAACTTAGGACAACCAATTGAAAAGTTACTAAGGCTATTTTATACATTAAAATTCACTAAATTATACTAAATGTGAAAAAGTATTATTTTTTTCATAGATCTGGAGTGTTTATATGGTCCAGTATGAAAAGAAAATAAGAAGGAAAATGCAATCCTTAACTCAGCAGGCAAACAAGACAGCAATAAATAATGAAGCTCATCATAAACAATGTGAAAAACAAATACAAATTACTGAAAATAAACTGAAAAGCCTGCGGGTGAAAGTGGCAACATTGCTGAGTAACTGGAATATGGTAAGTGATGCCATTTACTTAGATGCCAATTATGAAGAGAACATGAAACTTACTATTTACTATTCCTAGCATTAGTATTAATCTAATGACTATGGACAAAAACACTTTCCTAACTTGTGCCTCAGTTTCCACATATGGTGGTTGTGAGGTTTCATTGTTGCTAAGTAGTTTGTCATATCTGATTCTAGGTGACCACTGTTTGGAGTTTCTTGGCAAAAAGTACTGGAATAGTTTGCCATTTTCTTTTCCAGCTCATTTTTATAGATGAGAAAACTGAGGCAAATAGGATTAAATGCCTTGCCCATAGTCATGCATTTAAGCCCATATTTGAACTCAGGTCTTCCTGACTAGGCGAGATTCTCTATTCATTGTACCAACTCTCTGTCCAGTTATGAGGACAAACCTCACTAAAAAAGTACAAACACTCTGGAAAGAAGTTTAAGGCATTTTAAATTCTTCTTAAAATTCCAGATTTTTATTTTCAGCATGATCTTTGTTAAGGCATTTCATTTTGTGGACCTCAGTTTTTTATTCTTTTAAAATAAGGGGATTAAACAGCCATTAGGGTGCTTTCCAGATCTGACATTCTGTGATCCTGGTATATAACCAATAGAAACATTTTTGACTAATTTCAGAAGCAACATATATTAACATTTTTACCATAGAAAATTGGTTTCCCACATTTTCATCTAGCACATTGCTTTTATTTTCCCATGATAAAAAACAGATGTCTAAAATATGGGCAAGTGGAGGGAAATAAAAGAAGAAATTATTTCATCCAAAATATTTTTCCCTGTAAAGGACTAACTTTTTTCATAAGAAAATTATTATTGACAGAGATGTACTAAATAAATGTTTAACTGACTCTCTGGGGGAAAAATGTGTATATAACATGCTCTTAAATTTAATCTGAATTATTAACATTTTCTAATTCACTATCATAAGTTTAGACAATCAACAAAATAATAATTCTCTGTAGTATTATCTCATTTCTGGGGTGTAAATGCTCATACTGAAAATTTAATAATCAACTCTTAAGAACTAATATGAACCTGATCCAAGACACCACTGAGTCTATTCAAGCATTTTCATAACAAAATGGTTGCAATCAACTTTTTATCATTCACTTCTCATTTTAGGAATAAAAATAACCTTTCATATTTATATAATACATCAAAGTTTACAAACTTCTTTTCTTCACAAAACAACTCTGGGAAGAAGTTAACATAAGTATTATTAACTCTTTGAGAGCAAAGGACACATAGCAAAGTTACTTGCTCAGAGTCACACAGCTAAAAAAATAGGACTCAAATTCAGATTTATGTCTTGAGATCCTTTCTATTTCTATTATATCATGGTAAGGAGAGTAACAATGGGTATAGGTGACAAAAAATGAGTCAAATAAATAAGAAATCTTAGTGGGTTGACTTCTTTTGATGAAACTTCTAGGGTGTGGGGACAAAAAAAGAGATGATGAAAGGGATATCACTGAAGATTGACTTACTGTTTTACAATTTTACTTAGAAGCAGGGGCTGTTATGGCACTGTCTCCTTGAGCTGTTCTACCTCAGTTTCCCTGCACTAGTTTCCCTCATTGTCCTGACTGAGTTTCCATGAATTGTTCTATCTCAGTTTCCTTAACTGTTCTGCCTCAGTCCCTAAGTCATAAAATCCCCCTGGTTTATTAAGACTGAGGACCATTTGCTCTAAGGTTATAAATTGTCAATGAGAGATGAGGAGCAGATCAGACTTCCTGACTCCTAGCTCCTTCTGCCCCCAAGAATTTATGACACTGCCCCTCTAAAATATTCCAAAAGATAAGACTATCTCGGATACTTCACTGACATCTTTACTTCTGTTATTCAAACATCCTGACTCTGGCTTTTAGTAAAAATGTACAACTTTCCCCCCCCCCCCATTCTGATTTTCCTGCTTTTTCCTTCCCTTTGTCTGAAGAGCTATTAAAGTGTTTATCGTTCCCCCATTCATTACTGGATACTTTGAGACAAGAGTCCTGTCCAGTCAATTAAACTCTCCAATTAATAAAATATTTAAAAAAAACTCTCTAATCTCTATCTTGCCTCAGTTTCTCCGGCATTACAGGGCTAGGGTAGGACCATCTTGAAAGAGCCAACTGTTAAATTTTCATTGTGAACATTTATACCTCAGAAATTGGAACTACTACAAATCAGGGCATGATTTATTGTTTTGTTATTGTCTAGAAAAGAAAAAATGTTAATATTACATTTACCTCATATTAATATGTTAGCATAATAATGTTCATAATTGCATTACCTTACATGTTAATATTACATATTAAAAGTATGCCATGACTACTGTTTTGTTTGTTTCTTTGTTTTCCAAAAAGTTAGTTGTTAAACATTTTCTGGAACACAAAGATACGATTCAAAAATTAGAAAATGGTATCTATGAGGGAATGATTAAAGGGCAGAAACTGACCTTGAGAAGATAAAATTCATGGGAGATTTTTCAAGTTTATAATTACATAAATATAAAAAGAGGAAGCATTATGATAAAATATTTTCCAATAAATTTATGAGAGAGGAACTAGGTCATGATCCTTAACAGTGTATGCAGAGCAAGTAAGAAATGTGAAAGCCTTCTCACAGGACAGAGTTAACCTCTAGGCCACACAGGTGCATAAGTTAATTGTAGTGAGGAGAAAAGCCATCTTTTTCTATCTTTTGAACCTATGGCAGACAAGGGGTTGAGAAAAGAATAGAAGGTTTTAACGAACTGGACTGAGGGAATTGAGGAAGTTCTAGGTGGATGACCTCAGTTGTCAGTAGAGTTAAGATCCCATTGTTATAGTCAATCAAAGATGAATGAAAGGATTTCAGTTTAACTAAGAGGGATGGTCAACCCATGTAATAAAGTGAGATCCAGGGACAGAAGTCTCAAGGATGAAAGATAATTTCAAAAGGGCAAGGCTATAGGAGAGGTGGAGGGATGAGAGATTGGTTACAGAAGAATTTCACAGTTTTGTTGGGACCCTGGATCTCTTAGAATCAGCCAGAGTCAGGATAATTAAAAGTCTTTATTCTTGGTCTTTTGTGGTAGAGGTCAGGGGATTAGATTTAACAATCTCCACACCTCCTTCCTCTCTCTCCACCACCAGGAGTCTGAATGAATCAATCTCCTCCTCCTATTCCACCCACTCATGTCACTTCCACTTCTTTGTCCACACCCACCGATCCAGCCAGCACAGAATAGTTGGGGAGGGTCATCCTTCAAACATGTTAATAGAGAATTGTCCAATTGGCACACTAAATTTAATGGGATTGAGAATGCTTTCTTATAGAAAGTGGGACTTTAACTGAGTCTTGAAGGAAGTCTAGGAAGCCAGGAAATAAAGATGAGGAGCATTCCTGGGTAATAGCTAGTGAAAATGCAATAGAGTGTCTTGTTCAAGGAATTATAAAGGGGGATCACTGGATCTTAGAGTGTGTGTGGAATAGAATAAGATGGTAGAAAAAGCCTTGTTGAGAAGGATTTAAAGCTAAGTGGAGTGTTTTATACTTGTTCATGGATGCAAAAGGGAGCCACTGGAGTTTATCAAATTGAAGAGGGGAAGGGATGGATATGATCAGATAAGGACTTTATATCTCAGTTTTTAGCAACTGAAAGAGTGGACTTGAATGAGGAAAGACTTGGGGGAGAAAGATCAGCTAGAGGTCATTGTAGTAGTATAAGTGAAGAGGACCTGTGCCAGGATGGTGAGCGTGTCAAGGAAAGTGGACATAGATAAAGGACAATGCAAAAAAGTAAAGTCACTAGGGCAGTTAGGTGGTGCAGTGGAGAATGCCAGCTCTGTAGTCAGGAAGACCTGAGTTCAAATGTGGCCTCAGACACTTAACACTTCCTGGTGTGTGACTCTAGGCAAGTCACTTAACCCCAATTGTCTCAGGGGGGGAAAAAAAAAGGTAGATTCTCCAGGACTTAGCTACCGGTTGGATGTGGAGGTGGGGCCAAGTGACTGGTTAAGGATGACAACAAAGTGGCAGAGTAGTGATGAAGCAAAGATTTATAATGAGTTCAGATTTGTTGAGTTTAAGGTGTGTTAAACATTATTCAGTTCAAGATAGTTAATGGGTAGTATGGATAACATATTAACTCTTACTTCTAGCTCGCATTACATATAAAAAGTTTGAGAGACAAAATGTCTAGATAATTAATAATCATTTTATTAATTATGGCTAGTGGATAATTAATAAAAGGGTCTATCTCTCTTAAACCAAAAACAGATTATGGCATCTTCTTGATGTCTTATGTCTTTAGAAAAGTGAGTATTCCCAACAGGTGGTAATCAACTCTGGTTAAAAATTGAGAAGAATTAATATTATAATGAGAGGTGGACCTATTCTAATGAAGGGCTGGGGTATGTGACTTTGATTATGTCCCTTTTACATCCAGACCAACCCGAGCCAGTCTAGACAAAAGATCTACCAACTCTCCACCTCTTCCTACTCAAGCCGGAGTAGAACAGAGCAGGCCTTTTCACCTTGGTGAGGTCTGAACAAGATTGAGCAGAAAGTTAATCCAATCTTATTATCAATAATGCCCTTCAGATGCTGGTTGAATAACCTACAAAGGGTTGATTTCTGAATGAGGAAATAGCAAGGTACTCATTCAATAACTGATTATTAATATAAAGAAAGAAAGATTCATTTCTCTAACCTGACTATTGGGAGAAAATAACCTAAGATCTTCAAGGAAAAGTCAGATTTTAATTAATGCTTGAAGGCTAATGTGGGGAAATTATATATATAGTAAAAAATGAAAGGGAGTTGGCAACTAAATGGGCAAATTTTGAATGTGGGTAGAGGAAAATAGGGCCTAGGGGAATAGGAATGCTGAGCTTTATAGAGATCAGAGAAAGAGCAGGGTTAGTCAGGGACAGTTCTATCCTTTTGCTATCAGCAAAGTAGGAGATTAGCTAGAAGGATTTTCAAGCCACAGGAAAAAGGGAATAGGGTATGAACCAAAGCTTAGAATGAATCAATCAGCTGTAGATACTAATTAATACATGGGTTTGAAGAAGCCTTCACAAGCTGCAAAAATGAGGAGACACCCAGGGGGTTGCAGTGCAGCTGAAAAAAGTCAGTGGTTTAGATTGGAGAGGAATTTAGAGATGAATCTATCCTTCTTGATGTTTTAAGCTCCATGATGGTAGTTTTTTTTATTGCTATTGTTGTTGTTTTTTTTTTGTTTGTTTTTCAGAGTACTCCTTCAGATGACTTGGAGCACATTGACAGTTACATAGAAGATTTGCTGAATGAAGAAAATATTTTCCTACCGGACACTTTAAAACTAGTGGCAACAAAGTCAGGACAAGCTCTCCCTTCCTATGAAGAGTAAAAATAAGTGCCTTATAAACCACTTGCTTTTCAAAATTGTTAATGAGGTGTGGCTTCATAATTTTTTTTTTATTGAAAAAGGATGGGCAGTTTGGATACTGATTTTACCTATGCTCTAGAAAAAGGACAAGGCCTGTCATTGAGACAGAAAGAAAAAATTAACCACCAAAAAAAAGGATTTTCCTGTGTCACTGTCTTTAGAAAGTGCCTTTGCCTTCTTTGACTCCCATGTGAGGGGCAGTGAACAATGAAAATTTATGCAGGTTTAAGTTTTGGTTTTGTCAAAGAAAAGTAAAGACTTGAAAAGGGTAGCTTTCAAAAATAAAATTTGAAGAGCTAGACCATTCCATTTTGCATTTTTCCCTTTGAGACTCCTGCTGTGCAAACGTGCCTAGTGGGGAAATCTGACCTCCCTTCACTAAGGCCAGTTCCATTTTGAAGCAGATAATATAAATCCTAACTTTTGAGCCTTAAAATATATGCCTGTCAGTTATATTAAGAAAAATATCCCTTAGAGCTATGTCATAGAGAAGAGAAAGAAATAACTTAGATAAAAATTTTGTCATAAAAGTTATTTTATTCTGTTTTTAATCATTACTTATTATGCTTTATTATAATATCTTTTGTTTCAGTATATAGGGTTAACAGGGAAACAATTTTCATATTGTTCATGGTAACTAAAATTTGTATTTTTCTTAGCAGTGTATGTAACTTGTAATAGAAACAATAAAGCCTTTGTTTTAGTGTTTCTGCCTTTACAACTGTTATCTTTATAATTTTTATTATTATTTGGGCATATTTTGGAAGTCCAGTTTCTATGGAAGGAAACCTTAGACTCCATGAAAATAATTTTTAAAATTCTACAAGAGTTCATTAGTTACCTATTATGTTAAGAGATATAGAATTACATGATGTCTAGAGAGCTGGCCAGTTCTGCCTCTTCACATTCTCCCTGAGACCATGAGCTGATTATTTAACTTCATAGCACTCCAGGAGGTATTTTCTCACCAGGGTCTAAGCATTTTCCTAGACCAATGTAATCTCAAGTCGATAGCCCTTATTACTATATGTTCTCAAGACACTATTCAATGTTAATTGTTGTGTAATCCTGAGAAAATTTAAAATAGTAAGAGTGATTTGCCATTTCTCCATCTTATTTTACAAATGAGGAAACTGAGGCAAATCAGGTTAAGTGAATTGTCCATGATCACACATCTAGTGTCTGATTCCAGATTTGAACTCAGGTAGATGAATTTTCTAGACTCCAGACTTAGTGCTCTATTCACTATCCCCAGTTTCTTTAACTGCTTCAAGACCCCATACCATAAAGGGTCTCATAACTGAATGTGGGGATCACAAAATTTCAATTTATTATCAGTAAATATGAGGGTCACAAGTGGAAAAAGTTTAAGAAGCACGGCACTACACCATCTAGCTGCCCTTTGGATTATTTAAGGGTTCAGCAAAGAGAGAGCACTCAGCATATATATAGACCAATGTAATCTCAAGTCGGTAGCCCTTATTACTATATGTTCTCAAGACACTATTCAATGTTAATTGTTGTGTGTGTATGTATGTGTGTGTGTGTGTGTGTGTGTGTGTGTGTGTGTGTATATATATATATATATATATATATATATATATATATATATATATATATATATATATATATATATATATATCTATCTCAAATACTAGGGGGAAGGGAGGGAAGAGACAGAAACAGAGAAAGAAAACAGTCCCTACTTGCCAAGATTTTACATGTTATTGGAGGAGACAAAATACAGTTATGCTTAGCCTTAAGACTTCTGACTCTGGAGGACACTGGAGACTCATCCAATTGGAAACACTGAAATATTTGAGACAAAAGTTAAAGTTCAATGATTCAATTCTCCCTTGTTGCCTATCTATTACCATCACAATATAGAACGTGTCCACAGCTGTTTCTGATCATCTATCACTCGGAGACAGATTAGACGCTAAGTGATGATAGGTGGACCTTAAGGATTCTTCATCCAGGCTACATCCTCCACTCACTGGTTTTGTATTACTCCAATAAAAAGCACTTGGATTCTTTACTCTCTGAAAAATAGATGGGGATTGCTAAATAATACAATGAACAAGTAACATTCAAGAGAGAGAAAATGAAGGCATTGTCTATTACTCCACGCAGGGATTGTTGACCACTACTTGACCATTAAAATCTGTTCCTCATCATTTCCAGAAATGATTCTTGAACCTCGGACATTTGCTGTATTGCCTTATTGATCACCAAGAACAAAATAAGAATTATACCCACCTTAATGATAATTTTTTCCAAATTTCTGGGCAACAGCAAAAATGTGGTCCCTTTACATTTTTTCTTATTTCTACCTATTTTTATCACAAATGTAAATGACCAAGAATGAGAAAGTAATGATCCATACAGTATGTATAGGACATATCCAGAAGCTCTTCCCCATGCTAAAAATAATAATAATATAGCTAGCCATAACATCTACTATGTGCCAGTCACTCTGCTAAACATTTTACAATTATTATCTCATTTGATCCTCACAACAATTCTAGGAGATGAGTGCTATTATTTTCTCCATTTTACAGAGGAGGAAACAGGCAAATAAGCTGAGTTACTTAGGGTCACTCAATTAGTGTCTAAAGCCACATTTAAACTCAGATTTTAAATGACACTACACGCTATGTTTGACAAAGATTTGTAGCTGAAAAAGAAACCCAGATCTTTTCCGAAAGAAGCATGTACCAACATCCCCACACCCAATAATTTCTAATTAGAGGTGGTTGGCAAATGTTTAGGAAGATGGCATACCCAGACATCATTATAATCTCTGGTTCCATTAATACTGTCCATCTTGTTTATAAACACAAGCTTCATATAGTACCCTTTCTTTCAATCCATTTACACAGATTTACTGTAGGCTTTCTTTCTATAGATATGTACTAATTTTTCATTGTCCTTCCCCTCCCCCTCTAAGATTTCTTCCATCTTCTATATATTACAAAGAACTTTGTCAGTAAGAAAAGTTCTGACTTTGGAGAAAGAGTAACTGAGTTTGAATACATGCTCAAACACTCTCTACTTCTGTAGTCTTAGGTAAATCATCTAAAGACACTGGACCTCAGTTTCCAAAGTCTTTTCTAACTTTAAATCTATAAGCCTATCATAGAATCCCAATATCTCTAAGAGATAGCATAGTGCAGACTGTTTCCTTCTTTATAGTTGTATCCCTGCTACCCATTTCAGTATTTGATGACTATATAGTTCCATTAAAAGCCTGGAGAAGTCTAAAAGACCTTCCCTTAAAAAGGACATCATTTTTGCCCTTGTATTCTCAGAATGTAAAACAATATAGGAAGCATTTAATAATAATAACCACTGTTTTACAATGCTTTAAAATTTGCAAATCATATAGCAAATATTTTCTCATTTTATGCTCCTAAAAACCTTGAGGTAACTTCCCATTTTATAGATAAAGAAATTGAGGTAGGCAGAGCAGATATGATTTGCCCAAAGTAACAAGTAAGGTTTATTTTGTCTAAGGCTGTAATTGAACTCAGTTCTTCAGGACTGTAGCTCTAGCACTGTTTCAATCGCTGCTGTTAATAAAATTAATAATCAATTATTAATTACTAAAATTAATTATTAAATAATAATAGCTAACATTTATATAGCATTCATTATGTGCTAATCACTGTGCTAAACATTTCACAAATATTATCTCACTTGAGCCTCACAACAACTGTAGGAGGTAAATGTTATTATTATCCCATTTTTTATAGAAATGAAACTGAGGCAATTAGAGGCCAAATGATCATCAGTTAGTAGAGACAAATGAGACTAGAATTCAAGTCTCCAGATGTCCACTTTTAAAATGTTTCCTTGTGATCATCCTGACCCATTCCGGAAATCAATAAAAGAGTTTCAGAATTAAGGGGGAAGGTCAGGCTTGCCCATGTCAGCAGCATAGGTACTTTTAGCTGGGCAACTGTCCATCCAGCCATTGTCACTGCCTGCTTTAAAAATGAGCAGTTGAGGTAATCTCACCAGCTTTCTCTTCTTACTTAGCCTAAAGCTGTAAGAGGTTTACTGGGGTTGTTTAGGGGCCCACTTGAATTTCGAGTTTCATTTAGTAGTTAGTACATGAATGAAAACAGCCCCAAAGAAAAAGCTGTTAAGCCAGGGAATCCCAATGGGGGGCAAGGAATCAGTAGCTGGTGGTCAAACTGTTATCACTGCTGTCCAGACCCATGTATGGTTTAAGAGATTTATGACAGAATGCCCATCTGGACTGCAAACCCTGCATGAGTTTAAGGCGCTTCTGGGTCTTCGAGGCTTGAATCAAAGGGCGAATCAATATGTTGTCCAACTGTTTAACATTTTTGACAAGAACAAGGTAAGAATTCTTTTCCTTTCATTTCATTTAGGTGTAATTTTCCATCCTCTCCTTTAAAAAAAAAAAAAAAAAAAGATTACCTGAATTAAAAAGTAGATCTCTCTAAATGTAGAGGTCTTCACAGAATGCACAGCTAGTAGAGGAGTAAGTCATTAAATACTGCTAGCACTGACTGTGTGAAAATAATTGGGGGTGAAGCACTAAGCACTGGGAAATGTTCTGCATGTAGTGAGTTCTTTTAAAAACTAAATTAAATCTCTGTGTGTAATTCTCATGGCATTATTTAAATAAATCCAGTAAGTGAAGATTGATTTACAAAGCCTGTTTTTCAAAGTATTTTAGGCATTGGTGACATTTTCTAAAAAAAGCAGTTTGTGGAATTCTGCTTTTAAAAGTGTGATTAGATCTAGATAGTCAGATTAAATCAATGGAAATTAACATTGTGTTCCAAACAAAGCAAGAATGTTTCTTTTTTTTTTTAAGTGGATTTTTATAACTGACCATCTTAATATGAAAATTAAAATTTAGGATTAGTTTTGATTTTTTTTTAGGAACACTGCCTTTTTCATGTTTTATTTTGTTGTCTTTTTCCCCTGATACATTTGTTTAAATGGTTTAGTTTAGGTCTTTCCCCTAACTATTTGGGTTTAATTTTGTTTATTTGTTTGTTTTAATGTGAGAATTCAAATCAAAGTAAAGGAAAAATTATATAAGACAAGAATAAATCAAAGAAGGGACTTGAACAACAAAATATCTAATCTAGAATTATAAATGACAAGTTTTATAATAAACAAAAGAAGTCATTGGGTTAATTCCCTCCCACACTCTTTTTTTAGCTTATCATAAAACTCTACCTTACAGGTAAACTTTTTAAAATTCTGTTTAATTGTAAAAGAGGAATCTTCATAATTAACCAAATTTTAAAAAATAAAATGGCCACATCTATAAAAGAAAAGAGATGCTGCCTTCTTTCCAAGAACAAAGCTAGGGAGGAAAAAAGAGACCAAAAAATTACTATAAGAAATTTTATTTTTAAGATATTAGAAAAATGGGAAATGGAAATTTTTTAAAAAAAGAATAAAATGGGATTAATGGCATGAATAAATTCCATATCAATTGGTTTGCCCTTAAAATATAAGGAAATGTTTGATATTACTTCCCTCAGGATAGAAAATTTCCTAAATACAGAAATAGAAATAGTCACTGAACCTATGATTTCATTAAATGAGAAAACTCTTAGAAGAGAAAAGTCCCTTTTCTCATGCAGGGCAGTATTTTCTCTACAATTTATAACCTCAGAGTGTTGCCTGGAACAAGGCTTCTTAAACTTTTTGCATGATCCCAGGTGCATAGGTATATAAAACAGGTATACAAATCAAACATATGCTGATAATAAATCATAATTTCAGTTACAATACCTACATTCAGTTACAAACCCAATACAGGGTCATGAATCACAGTATAAGAAGCTGGGACCTAGAGAATTGAGAATTTAAGTAGCTGATCCAGAGTCAGGGACAGGATTTGAATTTAGATTTTCTTAGCTTTAAGATATCTCTCAGGTCACTTTATCACACTATCTTTTAAAAATACTGAAATAAGGGGCTTAAAAGATGAAATCTTGAGATTAGTGAAAATTTAACATATGTAAAAATTAAGACTTTTTCATTCTGTTGCAATATCGGGCATGTACTTATGATGTGGTTGTTAAACACCAAGTAATGTGATTTAGGAGAATTGCAAATGATGAGATTATTTTAGGTGCCAAATGTTGGGATTCTGTCATGTGAAAAGGTAGCTTTAATTAGAAGAAGAGGTTACAGATACAATAGGTATCAGAAGGGGCAAATATGAAATAGAGTTGGGAGAGCAGATAGAGAGCAAGGAAAAGAATTTTAACAATTAATGATGGAAAAGTTCCCTAGTGGAAGTCACAATGTACCAGGAGAAAAGGAATACTCCATGAGATTGGAGTATACTATTAGCTAATAGGCTAAATAGCAAAAAGACATTTAGCACCCTAAAAGAGTTAGTTGGCAATAGAAGGAGGGAAACATCATAAAGCATGGTGGAGGGTTGAGAGGATACAAGGCAGTATGGGGGGAAGGGAAAATCACCTCGAGGTAGAGTACTATGGTGGGCTAAAACTCCAAAAGGGATTCAGCAATAGACAGATTGATAGGGGAAAATTTAATCTCCAGAGTTTGACATAACTCAGATTTCTGAGAACTTCCACAAAGAATGGGACTATGAGGCTAAACTGATTCCTATCAATGCCCTTCCCTGCCTGCCCCAGGGCACAATTCCATCAATATTTCGTTTTTTTCTCTGCCAAGTTGCTCAGGACCTCATCACTTATTAATCACTTTCAGACACAAATTTAAGACAATCAGTGGGAGTCAAGGGAGATCTCATCTTTAGAAGCACTATCATAATATTCCCATAAAATCCCTACCCAACGTAGTGGAAAGATTACTTGGATTTTTTTTTCCTATATTCTTCACTTATGAACACTGAAACAAGTTTTTAAGACAATCTCTGCTCTTAAAAAGCTTTCAATCTAAAAGGGATTTTAAATTTTTACAATGTGTAAAAATGAAAAAATTTAGAAAGCAAATTATATACATGATAAAAAGGAAATAATTACAAACTAGATAGAAATAGATAGAACTAGTTAGAAAATAAACTAGAAGAGGGGTTAGGAAAAGTTTCCTGTAGAAGGTGGAATTTTAATTGGGACTTAAAGCCAGGGAAGTCTTTAGGCAGAGACCATTTAGGGAGATAGCCAAAGAATGTCCAGAACAGAGAAATGGAGTGTTGTTCAATCCAGGAGACCAGTGTTACTGGATTGAAGAGTACATGCTGTGGAAGAAGTTAAAATAAGACTGGAAAAGTTGAAGGAGCTAGGTTATGTTTGAATGCCAAAACATTTTGTTTTTAATCTTGGAAGCAATAGGAAGCCTTTGGAGTTTATTGAGTAGGAGAGTGACATGATCAGATCTGTACTTTAGGAAAAAATCACAAAAGAGTGTGCTGTGCTTATGTATGTGTGCTTGGGTGTGTGTCTGTGTGTCTTTCACAAAATCCATAATGTCTTTAAATAGTTTTTAGTGACTCCTTTCCATTGTTCCTCTTGTATCCGGCACCAGCTAGCCTCTTTTTAAAATATTCCATTAGAATCTAATTAGATAAGGAAGTGAGCTCCACTACAACTCAGTCATTTCCCCAAAGTGTTGCTATCTTTCCACATCCACAATTTCTCTCTCAAGTTGGCATTTTGAACCTACAGTGATTGTCAGCATCCCTATACTAGAGGCAAAATGAATAAAAAGAAAAGCTGGATTTGAGAGCAGGACCTGCTGTCAAAATGACGCCTACCGCTGAGGAAACACATGCAGATAATGTCCAAACAGGCATCTTGTGATTTACAAATCTTTGAGGAGGAGGCTTGAGAGATCTCAGTCCTAGTCCTAGAGCCCAGTTTCCAAGATTTGTTATCTATTATAGAGATTGATATTGGCTTGGGTGGGGGTATGAATCTAGGCAGAGGAAGCACAGATGCTTCTTATCTGATAGCGGATCTCACTTCAAAATGGAGTGTATGTGTGATTCAAAAGAAATTAAGAGGATGATCTTGTACAACACAAGGACACAAAACAAGTCAACAGAAACAACATCAGAGTATTTTCTTTTTGTATATTGGAAAATAGGAAGATGGTGATTGATTAAAATGTAATCAACCTAGTCTCTTTAGAACTCTGTGGGAGTGAGCAGTGTGGCAGAGTAGAAAGAGCAGTAAACTGAAAGACAAAAGACTTGGGATCTAATTCTGATTGGGTTGTGAACTAGTTATTTCCTCCATAAAATGAGAGGAAGGAAGGAAGAAAGCTAGGAAACTAAGAAGGAAGGAAAGAAGGAAGAAAGAAAGAAGGGAAGGAGGGAGAGAGAAAATTGTTCCAAATAGTTGAGGTTTCTCCATGAAAATCCTAAATTTTTCTCTTTTAATTTCTATCTTTGTGGATGGAAATTTTGTTAGTATTTATCATATAACTCATTACCTTCCTAAACCAAGTATACTGAGATTGTCAGCTTTTAAAAAAAATCACTTTTTATTTTTCCATATACACACAAGAGTTTTTACCATTCACCTTTGCAAAAGCGTGTTTCAAATTTTCTCCCTCCCTCCTCCTCTCCCCAAATCCCTAGAAAGCAAGCAATCCACTATATATTAAACATATGCAATTCTAAACATATTTCTGTTTTTGTCATGCCACACAAGAAAAATCAGATCAAATGAGGGTAAAAAACAAAACAAAACAAAAACAAAAACATGAGAAAGAAGAAAAAAAAAAAACAAGTAAACAACAAAAGATGAAAGTACTATGCTTTGATCCACATTTAGTCTCCATAGTTCTTTTTCTGGATGCGGATAACACTTTCCATCACAAATCTATTGGAATTTCCTTGAATCACTATATTGTTGAAAAGAGCCATGTCCATCACAGTTGATCCTTGTATAATCTTGTTGTTACTGTGTACAAAGTTCTCTTAGTTCAACACACTTCATTTAGCATAAGATCAAGTCTTTCCAGGCTATTCTGAAATCAGAATGCTCTTAATTTCATATGGAACAATAATATCCCATTACATTCATATACCATAACTAATTCAGTCATTCCCCAACTGATGGGCATCTACTCAATTTCCTTTTTGCGGCAAAAAGTGTTGGTACTAATATTTTTTGCATATGTGGGTTCTTTTCTCTTTTTTATGATCTTTTTGAGATATAGACCCAATAAATAACTGCCAGATTCAAGGGTATGCACAGTTTGATAGCCTTTTGGGAATAGTTCTAAATTGTTTTCTAGGATGGTTGGATGAGTTTATAACTCCACCAACAATGTAGTAGTGTCCCAATTTTCTCACATTTATCATTATCATCTTAGCCAATATGAGAGGTGTGAAGTGGTGCTCTAGAGTTGTCTTCATCTGAATTTCTCTAATCAAAAGTGAGCATTTTCATATGACTAGAAATGGCTTTAATTTCTTTATCTGAAAATTGCCTGTTCATATCCTTTGACCATTCATCAGTTAGGGAATGGCTTGTATTCTTATAAATTTGAATCAATTCTCTCTCTTCCTCTCCCTTTCTCTGTCTCTATATATGTATATATTTATCAGAAACACTAGATTATATAAAAAATTTTCCCACCTTTCTGCTTACCTTCTAATTTTGGCTGCTTTGGTTTTGTTTGTGCAAACACTAGATGATACAGTCTTTGATTGTTGTGTCTTGTGAACCTAAGTTATCCCACTAATCCACTACTCTGTTTCTTAGCCAGTACCAAATGGTTTTGATGACCACTGTACTATAATATAATTTTAGCTCTGATATAACTAGACCACATTTCTTTGCACTTATTCTCAATAATTCCCTTGAAATTCTTGACATTTTGTTCTTCCAGATTAATTTTGTTATTTTTTTCCTCACTCTATAAAGATTACTTGGTAGCTTGATTGTATAGCACTGAATGAGTAGATTAATTTAGGTAGAATTGTCATTTTTATTATATTAACTCAGCCTCCCCATGAGTACTTGTTATTCTTACACTTGATTAGATGTAACTTTATTTGTGAGAAAAGTGCTTTGGCTGCATCCCATAAATTTTGATATAGCATCTCATTATTTCCATTCTCTTAGATTAAATTATCAACTGTTTCTATATTTAGTTGTTTTACCCACTCATTCTTTAAATTTAAATTATTTAATTTCTATTTGGTTTTTAGTTTCTTTCTCCCTGATCCTTTATTGAATATATATTTTTGTATCATGATCTGAAAAGGATGCATTTACTATTTCTGTCTTTCTGCTTTTGATTGTGAATTTTATGCCTTAATACATGGTCAATTTTTGTGTAAGTGTCATGTGCTACTGGGGAAAAGGTATATTCCTTTCTATCCCCATTCAGTTTTCTGCAAAGGTCTATCACACCTAATTTTATTTGTAAAATTCTATTCATCTCTTTTGTTTCTGGCTTATTTTTGGGTTAGATTTATCTAGTTCTGATAGGAAGGTTGAGATCCCCCCATTAGTAGAGGTTTGCTGAGTAGTTGATTCTTGCCTGATTCCAAGCTCCTTTGCTTTATGGAATATCATGTTCCAGGCTCTTTGATCCTTTAAACTGGAATCTTCCAAAATAATTCTGATTAGGGCTCATCAGGATTTGAATTATTTCTTTCTCATTGCTTGCAGACTTTCTCCTTGATTTAATAATTTTGGAATTTAGCTACTACATTCCTTGGAGTTTTCATTTGGGCATCTCTGTCAAGAAGTGATCTGTAGATTCTTTCAAAGGCTATTTTGCCCTCTAGGTCATCAGATCAGATTTTCTTGATGATTTCTTGAAAAATGTTGTCCAGGCTTTTTTTTTTTCATCATTACTTTCAGTTAATCCAATAATTATTAGATTGTCTCTCCTGGATCTATTTTCCATGTCCGTTGTTTTGCCAATGAGGTATTTTATATTTTCTTCTTCTTCTTCTTCTTCTTCTTCTTCTTCTTCTTCTTCTTCTTCTTCTTCTTCTTCTTCTTCTTCTTCTTCTTCTTCTTCTTCTTCTTCTTCTTCTTCTTCTTCTTCTTCTTCTTCTTCTTCTTCTTCTTCTTCTTCTTCTTCTTCTTCTTCTTCTTCTTCTTCTTCTTCTTCTTCTTCTTCTTCTTCTTCTTTTTTTTTTTTTGCTTTTCTTTGACTGATTCTTGATCTCAATTGAGCCATTCACTTCCATTCGTCCAATTCTAATTTTTAGTGAACTATTTTAGTCAGTCAGCTTTTTTGCCTCCTTTTGCATTTGGCCAATTGTACGTTTAAAATAGTTGTTTTGTTCAGTGGATTTTCCCCCCATTTTGCTAATTCTATTTTTAAAGGAATTATTCTCTTTTTCCATTTCAGTTTCCAAGTCAGTTGTTTAAGAATTGTTTTCTTCAGTCAGTTTCTGTGTTTCCTTTTCTAAACTATTGGTTCCTTTCTCTAACCTTTCATATTTCCTCTGGATAGAACTCATTTCTGTATCCCATTTTTCTTCTATCCCTCTTTTAAGATCTTTTATGAAATCTTCCAAGAACATCTTTTGAGCTGGAGATCAGTTCATACCCCACTTTGAGGTTTCAACTGAAGGCATTTTGTGATTGCTGTCCTCTTCCAGGTTTATGGTCTGCTCTTTCTTGGCTCCATAGTTTCTATGTTCAGTGCTTTTTTTTTTCTTTTTTTTTTTGCTAATTTTTAAAACTTGAGCTCTGCTCCTAGGGCACAGGGGAAATTGTCCAAAAGTCTTTTGCAGGGAAACATGGGCATCTTACTGCATGGGCTGAGCTGAGGCTGGGGCTGGGGCTAGGGCTGGGGATGCTGCAGACTTTCCAACTGCACTTGGTGGGTCTGGTCAAGTCCTGCCTGTGATGATGGGTTTAGAAATTCACAATTCGCCTTCTGTAATTGTGTTGGAGGTCACACAGCTGGTCTATTGACCCACTGGCCTTCTGAACCAGGACAGAGTAACCAATGATGATATCTTTTGGCTAAGAGCCTCCTGCTAGATTCCCTATACAAAGACTTCCCTGTTCTGGGCCTCTCCATGCTGCGCCCATGTTGAGTCATTTTCTCCCCTCCTCAATGAGACAGACTTCCTGAAGTCTTTCCAAGATAGTGTAAGCTGGAAAATTATTAAACGCCAAATGGGTTCTGTCACTCCAAAATCCATTCAGAGGCTTAATCTACATTGATTCTGAGGAAAGCTGAGGAGAGCTTAGGCAATGTCCTTTCTACTCTCTGTTATCGTCTCTCTGCCACCAAATTAGCTTTTTCTTGATGACTGAAGTTCATAATTATTAACACTAATTGTCACTTTGTAGTGTTATATAATGGTACTTTCAGG
This sequence comes from Sminthopsis crassicaudata, assembly GCF_048593235.1. Taxonomy (NCBI): domain Eukaryota; kingdom Metazoa; phylum Chordata; class Mammalia; order Dasyuromorphia; family Dasyuridae; genus Sminthopsis; species Sminthopsis crassicaudata. The sequence continues at coordinate 313,898,737 of NC_133619.1, read as the reverse complement.
GAACTATTGACAAGAGTATTTGCATTAATTAAACTCTTACTATGTGCCAGGTATTATGCTAAATGCTTTACAAATATTATCTTATAGTGATTCTTACAACTTTGGGGAAAAAAAAGATGTTATTATAATATCCATTTAGAGTTGAAGAAGCTGAGGCAGTTTAGGTCTTTATGATTCTGATTCTAATACTGATTAGCTGTTTGACCTAGAATTATTCATTTTGACCTAGAATTATTCATTTAAATGCCCCAACCCCACCAGTATTTGCTTTTGTAATTTTTCTCTGACCTGAAATGTTTGTCGTTAGAAGCTTCTTTCTCTTTTCTTAAATTTGATCATTACCTCATTTCTGAACTTGGAAATATTTCTTAAAGCTTTACAAAAATAAAATATAAAGAGATTTTGAGTGGGAACTCTAAGAACTGGATTATGAGTCAAGTACCTTGGCTTTCACACATGTGGCTTCTCCTCTGGTCACTTGGAAGCATTATTTTGTTTTCTTCCTAGTTCTCAACTGGGTTCAAGATAGGGGAGGAGTGGAGGAGGAGGCAAGTGTCCTCTTTTACTCATAGAAAATGCTTAAAAAATCAGAATATTTCATATTTATAATTGAAAATTGTTTTCCATTTTCAAACTTAGCCAATCAGTAATGAAAGCATAAAGTATAAAATATATTTCTTCTTTGGTTTGTGCAAAGGTGCAGGAGCAGCTAGGTGATGCAGTGGATAGAGCACCAGCCTTGAATTCAGGAGGACCGGAGTTCAAATCTGGTCTCAGACACTTAACACTTCCTAGCTGTGTGACCCTGGGCAAGTCACTTAACCCCAGCCTCAGGGAAAAAAAATTCACAACTGTGCAAAGGTGCATTTTTCTTTTCAACAACTGATATCTTGTGTGTGTATGAGAAAGAGAGAGAGAGAGAGAGAGAGAGAGAGAGAGAGAGAGAGAGAGAGAGAGAGAGAGAGAGAGAGAGGAGAAGAAGAAGAAGAAAAAGAAGAAGAAGAAGAAGAAGAAGAAGAAGAAGAAGAAGAAGAAGAAGAAGAAGAAGAAGAAGAAGAAGAAGAAGAAGAAGAAGAAGAAGAGAGGGAGGAAAAGAGAGATAGAAGAGTCTTTGTTCCTTTGTTGTTGGTCATTTTGAAATTCTCAATAAATTTGGTATTAGAAGCTGGCTGGATTTCACTTGTTCATTTTCTGTCAATAGCATTTATAAAAGGAAGAATATTAAAATGCTCCCATATAATGCCTACATTTCAAGTTTTGTTGGCACTTCCCAAATTTGCCCAGATGGCAAAACAAAACCAAAATTTAAAAATGGGGTGGGTCATCATTGTATGATCTGTATACTCCAGCTGTCCTGTAATTTCTATATTGAAATGAGTGATGATAAATTATAGCATAACTGCATATTTCATTCCTCCATTATTAGTAAACAAAGTAAACTTTTTTTAAATTTAAAAGCAGAAATTTTAGGGGACAAAACCAGAATATTTTATATCTTTGCATACAAATTGTCCAGAGGAAAGAGCCAGAGTCAGACTGATATAAATTCTAACTGAGCCTATCCTGTTCCCATTGTTGAGAATGATGTGAACCCCAACCAATCCCACCCCACCTTCCACCCCAGTTCCCATTGTCAACCTTACCTCACACAAAGGGAGGTCACTCCTGGGACTGTTGCCTTATCAGCCTGACTAAGGCTTGCCCTACCCATTAAATCAGTAAGGACCCTGACAAATAAAGGGCTCCTGTTTCCCCTGATCAGGCACACTAGTGCTGTAATCTTTGTGCTAAAAGCATCTTAATTATCCTGTATTAGCATATCACTGTTTTTGTATACCCTTCCTTGCAGTTACTGATGTAGACATAATATGCAGTTGAGTAAGTTCATTCTCCACTAGGGCCCTCCTTAACTTCTCCCTAACTCTGGAGACCCAAACTTACTTCCCCACTCACTCTTTACTCTGAATTTTAAGTGGCCCTCTTCTCTCACAGTCCCAGTTAGATCACCTTGATGAGCCCATGTGTCCTTTGAAGAAATAAAGGATTCCTTGTGACTATGAAGATGCCTTTTTGAGTTTTTCACATTCTCAACTGCTTTCTCAGAACCTTGTGTTTCATCCAGACCAGTTGTAATTAATTAATGTTTGGCAGATTTAATTGAAATGACCCACCTTTGATACTTATTAGAAGTATGACTTTTATATCAATAGTTCTTAACTATTTTGTGTCTGTCAAGCTTGGTTTTGGCAATCCGATCAAATCTATGGACCTTTCATAGAATAATGCTTGTAAATGCAAAAAATAAAATGTATAGGATTACAAAGGACATTAATTATATTGAGCTACAATTTCCTATCTATATTGTATATATGTAATTGAATATATTTATGTTTATCTACAACTGTTTGTTATAGTACCCATATTGCCAATGGCCCAGGGTATCCAAACACTCTTAAGTTTATATTACTCAAGCTTAATCCTATGGGCTGACTCCTTTTGGAGTTCTTTTGTCTCTTTGGCTCACTATCTTCATGTGGAGTTGCTTCATGTAATATGTTCAGGGTACAAATCATGTCTACATTTTTGAAAAGGTAAGTATAAGGGCGCCCTAGCTTCTATAAGCACTGAAGTTAACAAATGCATGTTCATGGGTATATTCTATAATCATAATTTTAAAATAAATTAGTCACCTACTTCTCCCTGGAATGAAACTGAGCATGGAATGCCACTGGGGCAATTGTTAAGCATTCTGGTAAGACCCTCAGTCCTAAAAAGCATTCAGATATAGGCTCCCCAAAACTCACCATGTCTCTCTGGGTATTTAAACTTCCCTTGGAAGATGAGGGTACTCTGAGTTAGGGAAGAGGTGGTGAATAGGCTGCCAAACCCCTTCTATAATTATATCTACTCCATCCAAAACAACTACTGACCTTGTTCTCCAAGAAGCCAATCCCCCTCCTCTTTTTTCCAAAGAATACACCACATCAGGGAAGCTCCCATTGTCTTTGGAAGATCCAGTGCCCCAAAACTCTTAGCAAAAGCAACTGAACTTAAGAATTCCCACAAAACAATGCCCAAGATTTAGACTTCTTTCTCAGCCTCAGTAGCTATACTTTTGCTACCATGTAGTTTTATAAGAAATCTCTTATTGCCAGTTGTTTTCAAGACTTTTTAGTTGGGAAACCTCACTCTTAGCTAAACATTCTCTGACTACAGAAAGCAGCTAGTAACCTCAGGTTCAAGACCCTCCTTCTTAGACAATCTGATTAGTAGATATCTCATCAAGTACTTATCCATACATTTGCCACTATCTACTCTCAGGGAAGATTTCTTTTAAAAATGAATATAAAAATATGTTTGCAACTTTTTTTCTCCCACAACTACTCTAACAAGGATCAAGAAAGAGCACTACAATGAATAGAGGTCAGAACATCTTCATGCATAGCTAAAAAACTACACAAAAAAAGAAGAAATAGAGGGAATGAACTTCAGTTTAAACCTCACTTTCACCTGAATTCAAGGATAAAAGAGGTACAGAGAGACAGAGAGGAATGGAAAGAGGAAAGAATAAGAAGATTCCATTTATGGAAAAAAACAAACTAGTGTTTAATGTTAGAGGATGGACTGTGAACAAAGATTTAAAAGAAAGAATCTTTAATTGAAGTTTAGGTAAGGGAAGAGAAGAAGAATAGGAATGGAAATAGATTACATCAAGCACAGATAAATCATGTTACCATCACCTTCTTTGGAAAGAATGAGACAGACATATGGTAAAGAGAAAAAAAATTAGGAGAATAAGAAGAGAAGAAATAATTAATGATCATAATTATGAATGTAAATGAGTTAAATTCATCCACAAAATGGAAGGGAGTAGCAGAATTGAAACCAGAATACAATAATATCTTACTAAAGAAACACCCCTGAAACATAGACTCACTTAGTGTTCGAGTAAAAGTTTGAGTGCAATGTACATAATAAGAGTTTCTTGTCTGGAAATACATCTTGAGAACCATGTTGTAATCTTTGTTCTACTACTGGCTATCCATCCTTATTCATTCAGTTCCCTCATCAGATTAAGGAGATGGTCTCTGTGGCCCTTTTTAGATCTAAATCTTGTGATACTGTTTCATACTTAAGGAAAGATTTCAAATGCTTCTTCTATCCCCCAAAACCTGTGACTCTCTGACATGATAAAGAAATGGAGGAATCTCATCTGGATGGAATACATTACTTTACAACATTGTCATTAAAAACTCCATTACTGAAAATATTCAAAATGAGGGTGGATAATGATCTATTAGGTATAGTAGAGAGAACATTCTGCCATGGACTAGGAGGCTTTATGTGGTAAACTCCAAGATTAAATTTTCAGTTTTGAGTGTGTATAAATTGATCATATTAGAATGCCTCAACATAATACTTTGAGATCATAAAATGTTAGATATTCTTGTCATTGTCTAATCCTTTTTATTATAAATTATTTTGAAATCTGAGGAACTGGATTCTAGTCCTGACTATTGCATATTATCTGTCCAATTTTGGGCAGATCACTTTCATGTCTCTGAAAAAATGAGAGAGAAAGACTTTGTTTTTGTTCAGTTGTTTTTCAGTTGTGTCAGATTTTTCATGACCCTATCTGAGGTTTTCTTGGTAAAAATTTTGGAATTATTTGCCATTTTTTCTCCAACTCATTTCACAGATGAGGAAACTTAGGCAAAAAGGGTTCAGTGTCTTGTCCAGAGTCACGTAGTTAATTAGTGTGTCTGAGAGCAAGTTTGAACTAAGGAAAATGAACCTCCCTGAATCCAACACTGGTGGTCTGTCCATTGTAGCACCTAACTTCCCTAGGAAGGTAAATTAGATAATCCCTAAAGTCCTTTTCAATTATAAATCCTGATATTATCAATCAGTTACAGCCAGTTTATAGTGACTATTAGTTACAGTTCTCTCCTCATATACCTTTTAGCATTTTATCTCTTATCTATTTTTCACTGGGAAAGACAAAATCCAAGGTTTTCTACCTCCACAAAACAATGTCTCCCTAGCAACAACCTCCTGCCATATATTGCAAAAATCATAGATTCTCAGAGTTTAGGGAAGCATTAAGGGTAATTTAGGTCAACCTTTATCAAAAACATGAATCTTCTACAGAGCTCTCCCACTCTCAGCCTATAGCATCCAGCCTCTGCTTGAATACCTCAGTAATAGAAAACTTCTCTACTTCACAAATAAGTGCATTTCATTTTGGAAATGTTGTAATCAGATCTATAACTAGAATTCTTTCATGCGAGTGTAATCCCTGCTTCTAGTGCATCTTTCATAGAAATGATAGATACTGTTACTATAGCTTTAAGAGCCAGATAAAATGTTGAGAAGAGTAGATTTTCAAGGCAGTTTTCAAGTGTTTGTTGAGAAAATTACTTCCTGAGAAATGTTTCTCACCATGAAATCAGGGAGAAAGTAAATATTTTATCTGTGATCTAGGAAGATGCCTGAGAAATATGTAAAGACAGATAAGAAGGAACTAATGTAAAACTTCTTCCTAATCAGAACTGTTATAAGTGACAATTTTAAAGGGACACCTCAGAGAGGATTCTATGAGGAATTTTGTGAGGATATGGCAAGTAAGGTTTATTTTGGGGATTTATTTCCTATGCAACATTGTCTGAAGGCTTGTTAAAATGTAACAAGGTTGTTGTTGTTTGTCCTTTGTCCTTGAAGATGACCCTGATCTCGGAGAGATGATGACATCACATGCAAGTGAATTGGATTTGTGAGGGAGAGCTGGGCAAGGTCAGAGCCATATGGGTCCAGAGGCAAGATATAGATCAGGATGACTAGGGATGGCCCTGGATGCATTAGGAGACTTTAACTTTTTTTAAGCCAAGATATTTAACAGTTCCCAGTTTGATTGAGGCTGTCCCCATTCAGGATAAAGGCTAGGTGGCAGTTCAGACAAAGAATCTCTTCTTTCACCTAAAAGTCAAAAATCTAAATAAATAAATCTGGAAGAGGAAGACACTCAGGGTTTCTGGCCAAAGCAGAAATGACTGATATTTACATTCAATTTGAATTAATCAGGACCAAACCATGACCAACTAGGTCTTAACATAGGAACTATTGGTGGCCCCTGAGAATCAGATTGATTTTGCTTTAGGCATGGTCCACAAAAGGGTTTGGACAATTTTTTTTTCTCTTCCACTGGCTTAAATCCCCACTAACATGTTTTCTCCATTTTAGGTATTCAGTGACATAGTTCCATTTAATGCAGAAGGGATATTTACTTCAAAGATAAGGTAAAAACAAAATAACATTTCCCTCTACTCTCAAAACCGCAAGAGAATAATCTTTCTCTTTATACCACTTTAGTCTTTGGGATCAGAGAAGGAATTAGGAGCAAAACTTAGTCCAGTTCCTATATAGCAATAGTTCTAACAAGTTCAAGGAGAAAAGATGTTTATATCCCCAAGAAAGAAGTATGGCCCTTGGGATATTGACATCCTGGGGAACACTCCACTTGGTGTGTGTGTGTGTGTGTGTGTGTGTGTATTTACCTACTCACTGAATTTGTTTTGGCTGAATCTTTCTATCATTTCATATCTAACTGTGAGAAAGTTCTTTCTATGGAAGTAATATTGCCTCATTGTGATTTTTACTTTTTGGTCCTAGTGCTGGAGTCATCTAAAATTATGAAAAATAAATCTGATTCCTTTTCCAAATGATTACCTTTCAAATACCTATAGAATTAAAAAAATGTGTAAAAATCAAATGAGAGAATAGATGTAAATCGATGTTGTTATTGAATTAAGTTATTTTTTAATCCCGACTGTGTTAGCTGCTTCTGTAATTTTGAACAAGTCACTTCCTTCTAAGATCACATATTCTTCATTTATATGCATCCCCAACATTCCCATGGAGATCTCTCCACACCCAGATAATTTACAGGATGCTTTTGCACCAACTCAAAAGTCTGGTATACAAGTACCCCACTAAGGTGCTTACTTTTATTAGTCAGCCAGAGAACATAGTTTGAAACAAAGATATTTAATGAAAGAGAATAGTAAGAAAGGTAAAGAAAAAACATTTTCTAAAAAGGCCTGGAACACACTCTCCCACAAATACAAACACCAACAGTAGCAACAGTAAACATATGTATGGAACTTGTGTGCACATATGAAGGGAATGTGTTTTACCCAGGCCACATGTGGAGGGGTCTGGGGAACACATGTGATAATATTGGGTGCACAGACAGCTCACAGATTTAACATTATGGGACCACTTAGTTCTTCAGAGGACACCATGCAGTTTCATTGGACAGTATGCTGTTCTGGGTCTGTCTAATGACAGGCTTTATCCAATAAGATTATATTTATAAAGTAGTTAGCACAATGCCTGACACAAAGTGGATGCTTAACAAATGCTTATTCCTTCCCATGGACAAATAAGTATATGGAAACTTCTGCTTCCTACTTTGTTCTGCATTTCTGATGATGCTTCAACTAAGGAATTTCCTCTTTTTTAAATTAATTTTATAATTATAAAATTTTTGACAGTATATATGCATGAGTAATTTTTTATAACATTATCCCTTATATTCATTTTTCCAAATTTTTCCCTCCTTCCCTCTCCTCCCTCCCCTAGATGACAGGCAATCCCATACATTTTACATATGTTACAGTATAACCTAGGTACAATATATGTGTGTAAATCCAATTTTCTTGTTGCACGTTAAGAATTGGATTCCGAAGGTATAAGTAACCTGGGTAGAAAGACAGTAGTGCTAACAATTTACATTCGCTTCCCAGTGTTCCTTCTCTGGGTGTAGTTGTTTCTGTCCATCATTGATCAACTGGAAGTGTGTTGGATCTTCTTAATGTTGAAGATATCCACTTCCATCAGAATGTATCTTCATACAGCATTGAAGTGTACAGCGATCTTCTGGTTCTATTCATTTCACTCAGCATCAGTTCATGTAAGTCTCTCCAAACCTCTCTGTATTCCTCCTGTTGATCATTTCTTAGAGGGCAATAATATTCCATAACATTCATATACCCTAATTTACCCAACCATTCTCCAATTGATGGACAATCATTCATCTTCCAGTTTCTAGCCACTATGAAAAGAGCTGCCATAAACATTTTGGCACATACTTTCCCTTCTTTAGTATTTCTTTGAGATATAATCCCAATAACAGCAATGCTGGGTCAAAGGGTATGCACAGTTTGATAACTTTTTGGGCATAATTCCAGATTGCTCTCCAGAATGGCCGGATTCTTTCACAACTCCACCAACAATGTATTAGTGTCCCAGTTTTCCCACATCCCCTCCAACATTCATCATTATTTGTTCCTGTCATCTTAGCCAATCTGACAGGTGTGTAGTGGTATCTCAGAGTTGTCTTAATTTGCATTTCTCTGATCAGTAGTGATTTGGAACACTCTTTCATATGAGTGGATATAGTTTCAATTTCATCATCTGAGAATTGTTTGTTCATATCCTTTGACCAGTTATCAATTGGAGAATGGTTTGATTTCTTATAAATTAGGGTCAGTTCTCTATATATTTTGGAAATGAGACCTTTATCAGAACCTTTAACTGTAAAAATATTTTCCCAATTTGTTACTTCCCTTCTAATCTTGTTTGCATTAGTTTTGTTTGTACAGAAACTTTTTAGCTTGATGTAATCAAGCTATTCTATTTTGTGATCAATAATGATCTCTAGTTCTCCTCTGGTCATAAATTCCTTCCTCCTCCACAGGTCTGAGAGGTAGACTATCCTCTGTTCCTCTAATCTATTTATGATCTCATTCTTTATGCCTCAATCATGGACCCATTTTGATCTTATCTTGGTATATGGTGTTAAGTGTGGATCCATATCTAATTTCTGCCACACTAATTTCCAGTTTTCCCAACAGTTTTTTTCAAATAATGAATTTTTATCCCAAATGTTGGTATCTTTGAGTTTGTCAAACACTAGATTGCTATAGTTGTACCCTTTTTTGTCCTTTGTACCTAATCTGTTTCACTGATTGACTGGTCTATTTCTTAGCCAATACCAAATGGTTTTGGTGACTGCTGCTATATAATATAGCTTTAGATCAGGTACACCTAGACCACCTTCATCTGACTTTTTTTTTCATTAATTCCCTTGAAATTCTCAACCTTTTTTTCTTCCATGTGAATTTTGTTGTTATTTTTTCTAGGTCACTAAAATTGTTTCTTGGGAGTCTGATTGGTATAGCACTAAATAAATAGATTAGTTTGGGGAGTATTGTCTCTTTATTATATTCGCTCGGCCTATCCACAAGCACTCAATGTCTTTCCAATTATTTAAATCTGACTTTATTTTTGTGGCAAGTGTTTTGTAATTTTGCTCATATAATTCCTGACTTTTCTTTGGTAGATGGATTCCCAAATATTTTATACTCTCGACATTTATTTTGAATGGAATTTCTATTTGTATCTCTTGCTGTTGCATTTTGTTGGTGATGTATAAAAATGCTGAGGATTTATGTGGATTTATTTTGTATCCAGCAACTTTGCTAAAGTTGTGAATTATTTCTAATAACTTTTTATTAGAATCTCTGGGGTTCTCTAAGTATACCATCATATCATCTGCAAAGAGTGACAGTTTGATTTCCTCATTACTTACTCTTATTCCTTTACTCTCTTTCTCGACTCTTATTGCCGAGGCTAGCATTTCTAATACAATATTGAATAGTAATGGTGATAGTAGGCAACCTTGTTTCACTCCTGATCTTACTAGGAAAGGTTCCAGTTTATCTCCATTACATATTATGCTTACTGACGTCTTAAATGTATGCTCCTGACTATTTTAAGGAATATTCCATTTATTCCTATACCCTCAAGTGTTTTTAGGATTTCCTTTTTCTCATAAAAGAAGAAATGGGTTCTGTCATCATTCATTTATGTTAGAACTCTGAGACTTAAACTTTAGGTCTTTTAAAAGATAAGACAGAGCTTTTACATATCTAGTATTAAGAATAGGAGGAAATTTATGGAAAGTCAGCCATTTGTCTTAAGGAGAATAGTCTGTCAGGTTCTAGTCTTAGCAGGCTGTGACTTTTACTATGAAAGCAGAGTCTCATCTTCAAAAGGCAAGTTTTTTCGGGGGTGAGGGGGGAGGAGAGGGTCATAGAATAGCGATCTAAAACTCATAAGCATTATGGGCTTTTCTTTCTGCTCATCACAATATAGTCTGTATGCCAACCCTCTATCTGTATTAGAGTTAGACTGCCACTTTAACTTCCAATCAATTTCTAATGGCTAAATGTCATTCAATAAAATTACTCCAGAAGCTACCTTGCAACACATACTCAAGGATTATCTGGGTATACAGCTCTATGATGTTTTCTTGATCCTCAAAAATCTTTTGCTATATCACATAAATAAAACACAGTATAAAAAAAATAAAACAAAATAAATGGTGGGAGCCATGATGGAGCTTTGCTCTATGTTAATATTTTTTTTGTTTCAAAGTCCTATCCTTATTATGTTTATGGCTATGAAAACAACTTACACAAAATTGGATTGTAAAGAGAGACTTTGAAAGTTTTAAGAACTTTGATCAGTGCAAGTACCATCTATGATGCCAGAAGACCAATGAAAAAACATGCTATTCTTTTGACAGAGAATTGACATATTTAGGATGCAGAATGAGATGTATATTTGCCTACTCAATGCGATAATTTGTTTTGCTTGACTATACTTATTTCTTCTAAGGAATTTGTTTTTCTTGAGTCTTATTAAAGAAAAGGGGGGAAGCAGAAAAAATAAATTTGTTAATTAAAATATATTTTCAAAAAATAGAAAAATAGATTAGTAGAGATTTCAAATGGTGCATGCAGTTTTAGATAAAGTCACTGAATTGTCAGTTTTGCTTAATTGTTTATGCTTTATTATAAGAGATCTCTCACTGGGTGGTAGTCATTTGTAAAGTAAAAATAAAATGTATTAATAAAACATTTTTAAAGGTGATATATAGATTGCTTTCCTATTGTTTTCTATATTTGTTTCATTCTTATGCTTCAGATTTTCATTTTTGCTGTATTATTGTGATTCTGCTTTTTTTCTGCCCCACCTCATCCTTGCTTTGTAAGCAATTCCAGGAAAAGGGAAAATAATTGAAAGGAAATCTTCAAGATCTAGTTACCTACCATTGAATAAAGGGCACAAATACTAGTAAGCTCGGATAACATTTATTAATTCAGAAACTGACCTCCCTAGCATGATACTGAGGAATCTTTCTATGAATCAGACTTTAAATTATTTTAACAAAAAATCTGGCTTCTAACTTCTGGTGTAATTGTCAATTTTCATTAACCCAGTTGATGCCCTCCAGCCTAGACTTTCTCTCCTTTTGTTGCCTAGCCTATAAAGTGACTGCAATTATTATTAGTTAATAAGACATTTACTGAGACACATTAATGTACTGGTAATAAGACATATTACTGTACATGATCTAACTAAACCTCCATTAAAGTTGTAAACTATCGTACTACAATCAGCTTAAGAGCAATGACCTAGAGCTCCTTGTACCATAGCCTTTTGACAAATTCTCATGTGATGATGGTGATTATGATGATAAGGAAATAGCCCCAGAACTCAATGTACTTCACTTTCTAGAAAGATAATAAAATACAGACTGAGAACAACCAATTAATATTTTTATGTACTGTCCATTGGATGCAGAACCTTGTTCCACATACAAAGAAGAAGATAAAGAAGACAGAATTTTGTGACAAAAGTGCTTAAGATCTAGATGATCCTTATTTTTCATAAGGAAACTAAAGTTTAAAGGTTAAAGCTATAAGTAGCACAGCATGATTAGGAATTCATGATTTTTTTTGTTTTGTTTTGTTTTGTTTTTCTTCAGGGTCCCTAGATATGTTGTCCTTATAGTATATACTGCTATTCAGACAATTATGAAATTAGAGGATACTACTAGAGAATTCTAGCAGATTCTGGTATAGATCTAGTCACTATCTTGTTACTTATTAGTTCATTATTGGTTTATATAAAACAAAGAGACCCACTTCCCTATTGTTTCTCCACAATCTCTTCCCTCTTCCAGGTTTACTTTGTATTTCTTATCCTTCCTTTGTTTATGAGAACAAACTTATAAGTTTTTACAATGCATATACAAATTTTTAAAGGGAAGTAACCTAACCAATGGTGAAGCTGATTGTTCTTCATTCATCATTCTTATTACAATTAAGAGAACCCAACCTCATAAAGGAGAAGGCACATTTTGACTCCTAGTGCTATTGTATCTAATGATGTTGATTCTTGGAAAATTTGTTTTATTTTGGACCAGATTCAAATTTCATTTATATAGGAAACTCCCAAAGGAAGGAATTCCTTCTACTAATGTTGACCAGGCCCTGCTCTACATATATATTACATTATATAATCTCCTAACTCCAGAGTTGTCTATGGCATTGAACAGTCATTGAGTTATCCAGATAATACACTAAGTATATGGCAGAATTAAATCAAGTTTTCCGTACTAGAAAACTGACTCTTCTTATCCCTGTTTTAGTTATAATAATACCCATAGATTGGATAAGCTGGGCCCCTTTCTTCTAGTTACACTTAATTAAGATTGATATAATCTCATCTCTAATAGCAGACAGGCTGTAAAATCAATAAAAAATCAATTGGTAAGTGTCCAGTAATCACCTACTATTCTCACCAGACATTGTGCAAGTATAAAATATGATTAGAAATATGATGGAAGTACAAAGAATGAAACAATCCCCACCCACAAGAACTTAGTCAACTACATTTATTAAGTATTTACTTTGTGCTGAGGCACTGTACTAAGAGCACTGGGATATAAATACAAACAAGAAGAATGCCAGTCCCTAATGTCAAGAAGCTCACTATCAAATGAGAAAAAATATATTAAGGGGGAATTGGAAAGGGGTGAATGAGGAGATGTCAAAGCAGAAGCTTAGTGATACAGTTTTCAGGGAATGAGAAATGAATGGTTTGGGGAGGATGACTTTTCCCCAAAACAGAGATTCTAGGAAAAACCCACCACTAGAAGAAGACATCTACAAGAATAGAGACAGAAAACATGGTTGTAAAGGTCTGAGAATCAAGAGTAACTGGTCTAGAGGCTTTATCTAAAATGGAGGTATCTGGGAGAAAGCAGGAGTAGTCAGGAGACAAAATTGTACATAAATATATATGTATTTGTGTCTGTGTATTTGTATGTAAGTATATGTAAATATAAAAAAATTAGTAAATATGAATAAGTAAATACAAATATGTACCAAGTAAATACAAGACAGTTTGGGAGGGAAGAATATTGCAGTTGGTTGAAACAAAAAGCTCTTCATGAAGAGTAAGGTATATGAACTATTTCTTAATAGAAGGCAGGCAATGAGGTGATATGCTAGATGGAATATGAGCCTAAAGTTAGGAAGACCTGAGTTAAATCTAGCCCCACTCCCTTACAAGTGGTGCAATACCAAGCAAGTCACTGAACCTATATCTTCCTTAGTTTCCTCATCTGTAAAATGGGAACAATAATAGTAATAGCACCTATTTCCCAAGGTTGTTGTGAAGATCAAATGAAATAATTATAAAGTGCTTAGAACACTGCATCACACATAGTAAACACTATACAAATGTTATTTGTTATTATTATTATTATTATTATTATTATTATCTATAAGACAGAAGGGAGATATTCTAGGCATGTTGGATATGCACACCTCTTGGTTGATTTATTGGTCAGACAGGTTTGGATGCTCTATATTCACTTCAGTTAGTATCATTCAGGATCTTAGAAAGCTAGCTCACCTTATTCCAACCTAGATGAGAGCTTTATAATAGAAAGTCAATTTACCATAGTAATCTTCATTAGGGGAACAAATAGAACAGCTAAAATAATTGGAAATGTTTCATCAAGTCATAGCACTGCACTACCTAGGTATTAATAATTAATTAGGAGTTTGTGTGACATGTGTTTTCCAAAGAGTCCTATTTCATATCCCTGAAATTTTATGTAGTCATGGCCAAGGTAAATTTCATGAGAAAAATTTCCATAAAATAACTTGAATTATTAAAAAATTGCAAGGTATGATTCATGGTGTAGGGAACATAGAAATGAATATGAAGTTGGGAAAAACTAGGTTCAAATTCTACTTAAAGTGTTTGTTTGATATGTCAACCAGAACAGTTCATGTAACCTCCCTGAACTTCAGTTTTCTCATCTATTAAATAGGACAATTAACTTGGGGAAATCAAATGAGATAATGTATCTAAAGTATTTTGTAAACCCCAAGCATCATGTAAATTGTTGTTAACAAGAACAACAATAATGCTCGAAAAGGATATTTCTATTCCAAAGACTCAAATTTTCTAAACAAAGTAAATTTTAAAAAGCTTTTAAAATAGAGATAGACTCAACAGAAGAAAACCAAACCATGGATAGAGGAGAAAGGAGAAAAGAATGAAGCTCATATTATCGCCTCTATTATTTTGTCTATTCATTAGGCTTACAAAAGATGAGTTTGTATCTTAACACATTTATTCAGTTACAGAAAAGGAGTAATTTTTATCCACCTGTGCAATGGTCACAAGAACATTAAAATATAGAAGAATAATAGAAAGATATCAATATGTCTCAGGACCGTTTCTATTTGAAGTTCCCCACCCCACCAAAAAAAAAAAAAATACAATGAGATGTTAGTCTTTAGAGGGCAATAATATCAAAGTGGTCAAGAGCGGTGATAGTCTTGCTGTGTATCTTCAGGATACCACATTTATTGTAACTCTTGTTCCAAAAACTTTTATGACATAAAGGGGGAGGGTTCATGTCTAGTTTTGAGCTTACTTTTGGCTAATATTGAGCATGCTGTGCTCATATCTTTTCCATATGAACTGCTTCCTAGAGGACCTCATGAAGAAAAGAGAGAACAGGAGAAAGCTGCTTACCTGAGGGAAAAATAAATCTATCATGGAAGATTGGATTGGAAGAAACCTACAAGGTCATTAAATCCAGCTCCTTTTATTTCCAAAAAATACTCCCTTCTGGAGAGCAAATTCCTTTATTTCTTTCAACCAATCCTCACTTGATCTGCTTCTAAGTCCATTTGAAGTTAAGGTTACTTTTCTCTTAATGGCTTCCACTTTATTAATGTTTTTCCAAAAATATGATATAAAGAACTGAATATAATGCTACAAATGTAGCTTTAATGAGTACAGTAGAACTCTTTTTCATATTACTAAATATTATCCATCTTTTTAAAATAATAGCTTTTTATTTTCAAAATATGTATAAAGACAGCTTTCAACATTCACACTTGCAAAATCCTTCTGTTCCAAATTTTTCTACCTTCCTTTCCCCATGCCCTCCTATAGACAGCAAGTAATCCAATATGTGTTAAACATGTGCAATTCTTCTATGTGTATTTCTACCTTTATCATGCTACATAAGAAAAATCAGATAAAAAAGAAGAAAAATGAGAAAGAAAATAAAGCAAAGAAACAACTACAAAAAAGTGAAAATATTACACTGTGGTCCACATTCACTCTCCATAGTCCTCTTTCTGGATGCTGATAGCTGTATCCATCACAAGTCTATTGGGATTGTCCTGAATCACTTCATTGTTGAAAAGAGTCATGTCCATTAGAGTTGATCATCACATAATCTTGTTATTGCTGTGTACAATGTATTCTTGGTTCTATTCACTTCATTTAGCATCAGTTCATATAAGTATGTCTCTCCAGGCCTTTCTTAAATCATCCTACTGGTGTTTCTTATAGAACAATAATATGTCATCATATTCATACATCATAACTTATTCAGCCCAATTGATGGGCATCCACTCAGTTTCCAGTTTTTTGCCACTACAAAAAGGGCTGCCACAAACATTTTTGCACATGTGGGTCCTTTTCCCTTTTTAATGATCTCTTTGAGATAATAAAGTAGAGACACTGAGGGATCCTTCTCCACAGTCCTGAGAGGTAAACTATCCCTTGTTCTCCTAATTTGCTTATAATATCACCTTTTATGTCTAAATCATGAATCCATTTCAACCTTCTCTTGGTATAGGATGTTAGGTGTTGGTCAGTGCCTAGTTTCTGCCATACTATTTTCTAATTTTCCCAGAAATTTTTGTTAAATGGTGAGTTATTTTATTCCAGAAGCTGGAGTCTTTGTGTTTATCAAACATAGATTACTATCTTCATTGACTATTGTGTCTTGTGAGCCTAGCCTTGTTCACTATTCAACTATTTTATTTCTTAGCCAAAACCAAATGGTTTTGGTGACTGTTGCTTTTTTTTTATACTGCTAGGTTATCTTCATTTACTTTTTTTATTCTATTAATTCTCTTAAAATTTTTGACCTTTTGTTCTTCCAGATGAACTATGTTATTATTTTTCTTAGCTTGTTAAGTAATTTCTTGGCAGTTTGATTGGCATGGCACTGATTAATTTAGGTAGAATTGTTATTTTTATTATATTAGCTCAACTTATACATGAGCACTTGATATTCTTCCAGTTATTTAGATCTGTCTATATTTGTGTGGAAATTGTTTTGCCTTGGCAGGTAGATTTGACAATATTTTATATTATCTCCAGTTATTTTAATGGGATTTCTCTTTCTATCTCTTTCTGCTGGTCTTTTTTGGTAACATACAAAAATGCTGGTGATTTATATGAATTTGTTTGGTATACTGCAGCTTTGCTAAAGTTCTTAATTATTTCTAGTATTTTTTTATAAAGCCTTTTATTTTCAAAACATATGCATGGATAATTTGACAGCATTGATCCTTGCATCCTTTGTGTTTCAGATTTTCACCTCTCCTTTACCCTTTTCCCTAAATGGCAAGCAATTCAATATATGTTAAACATGTTAAAATATATGTTAAATCCAATATCTATAAACATATTTAATCAATTCTCTTGCTGCACAAAAGAAATCAGATCAAAAAAAAAAGTAAATTAGCAAGAAAACAAAATACAAGTGAACAACAACAAAAAGAGTGAGAATGTTATGTTGTGATCCACATATTCAGTTCCCACAGTCCTCTCTCTTGGTGTAGATGGTTCTCTTCATCACAAAATCATTGGAACTGGCCTGAATCATCTCATTGTAGGAAAGAGCCATGTCCATCAGAATTGATCATCATATAGTATTGTTGTTGAAGTGTATAATGATCTCCTGGTTCTGCTCATTTCACTCAGCATCAGTTCATGTGAGTCTCTCCAGGCCTTTCTAAAATCATCCTCCTGATCATTTCTTATAGAACAATAATATGTCATCATATTCATATACCATAACTTATTCAGTCATTCTCCAACTTATGTGCATCCACTCAGTTTCCAGTTTCTTGCCATTACAAAAAGGGCTGCCACAAACATTTTTGCATATGTGAATCCTTTTACTTCCTTTAAGATCTCTTTGGGATATAGGTCCAATTGTTTCTAGAAGTTTTTTTTAGAATTTGCTAGAATTCTCTAAATATACTATCATATCATCTGCAAAGATTGATAATTGTATTTCCTCATTACCTATTCTAATTCATTTAATTTTTTCCTTCTCTTATTGTTAATGCTAACATTTCTAATACAATATTGAATAGTAAATGTCATAGCGGGTAAATTTGTTTCACCCCTGATCTTATTGGGGATGCTTCTACTTTATTCCCATTATATATGATCCTTGCTGATGGTTTTAGATAGGTACTATTGATCATTTAAAGTAAAACTCCATTATTCCTGTGCTCTCTAGTGTTTTTAACAGGAATGGATTTTAGATTTAATAGGAATGGATGCTTTTTCTGCATCTCTTGAGATAATCATATGATTTCTGTCAATTATGCCACTACTTTTCCTAATATTGAATTATCCCTGCATTCCTGGTATAAATCCCATTTGGTCATAGTGTATTATCCTGATGATAACTTTCTGAAATCTCTTTGCTAATATTTTCCTTAAGATTTTTGAATCAATATTAATTTGGGAAATTGGTCTATAATTTTATTTCTCTCTTTTAAACCTACCTGGCACCATATCTGTCATAAAAGGAATTTGGTAGGACTCCTTCTTTCGCTATTTTTCCAAATAGTTTGCATAGTATTGGGAGTAATTATTTTTTAAATGTTTGTTAGAATTAACTTATAAATTCATCTATCTTGGGAATTTTTTCTTAGTGATTTCTTTTTCTAAAATGGGACTATTTAAGTAATTTATTGCCTCCTCTGTCAATCTGGGCAATCTATATTTTTGTTAAGTGTACATTCATTTCATTTAGATTATCAGATTTATGGGTATACAGTTCCTAATTATTGCTTTAATTTTCTTTTCATTGGTGGTAAGTTCACTCTTTTCATTTTTGATATTTGGCAATTTGATTTTCTTCTTTCCTTTTTCTAATCAAATTTACTAAAGGTTTATCTATTTTGTTTTTTTTTTTCATAAGAGCAACTTTTAGTTTTGTTTATTATTTCAATAGTTTCCTTACTTTTAATTAATCACCCCTTTTATTTTTAGAATTTCAAATTTGATATTTAATTGGGGGGGGGTTTGATTTGTTCTTTTTCTAACTTTTTTTAGTTGCATGTCCAATTCATTGATCTACTCTTTATTTTATTCAAGTAAGCATCTAATTATATAAAATTTCCACTAAGAACTTCTTTGGCTACATCCCATAAATTTTGTTATATTGTCTCATTATTGTAATTCTCTTACATGAAATTATTGACTGTTTCTATGATTTTTAGTTTCCAATTAATTTTGGTCTATTTTCTCCTGGCTCTTTATTATATATAATTTTTATGAATATGATCTGAAAAAATGTATTTTTCTTTCTGTATTTGATTTTAAAGTTTTTATGCTCTAATACATGATTTTTGTGTAGGTTCCATGTGCCACTGAGAAAAAGGTATATTCCTTTATATACCCATTTAATTTTCTCATCCTATCTTACCTAACTTTTCTAAAATTCTATTTACTTCCTTAACTTCTTATTTATTTTGTGTTTTTTTCCCTCTACTTCTGATATAGTGAGTTTGAGATCCCCCACTAGTATAGTTTTGCTGTCTATTTATTCTTGCAATTCTCTTAATTTCTCCTCCAGAAATTTGGATGCTATAGCACTTGGTGAATATATGTTTAGTATTGATATTATGTGGCAATTTATTCTTAGGGAATAACCTAATGTTCACCAAAATGCTCAGATCTTTTTTAGACAAACTTCAGTCTAGCAAAGCCTTTTCTCATCTGCTTCTGGAACTTATTATTTAACCTATAAACAATAAATTCACATTTATTAAATTCCGTTTTACTGAATTTCAGTCCAATACTGTACTATTACAAAATCTTTTTGGATTCTGTTATGCTGTTAGTTCTTTGTGTCACTTGCAGATTTGACAGGCATGTATAATTATATACATGTTATGGATAAAAATGTTAAACATCACAGAGTCAAATCTCTCTACCAAAGACTTTTATGCAAGTTAACATTAAATTAACTAAAGTTAATATTAATCACAACTTCTTGGGTCTGGCCATTCAACCAGGTTTGAATATTGTCATATTATACTATAGCCCTCAATTCTCCATCTTTCTCACAACAAATTAACATGAGCACCCTTAAAAATGAATTTCCTAATTCTAATTATATTTATAGCATGCCCTAATTTACCACTTTTATAATCCTATTTTTAAAAAAAGGAAATAAGACTAATTCAACAAAAATAATTCTTTCTTTTTTTTTTCTTTTGCTTTTTTTTTTGAGAGGCAATTGGGCTTACATACCTTGCCTAAGGTCACACAGCCAGTAA